>NC_051084.1:3720022-3902522 GCF_004664715.2 Peromyscus leucopus | reverse complement strand
TCCCAGGTTAGATATACTTTGGCCAATGAAGCAAGGAAGGTCACATAAATCAGTTCTAAATGGAAGTTCTCAAAACCACTGCATGGTTCTGCTATATTTTTATTCTATTTGCTGCTAGACCATCAGGTCTCAGGTAAAGGATGTTCTATCTTTGCCACTTCCTAAAAAGAACATGAAGATCAAAACAGCAGTCCACTGTAAAGGGCATGTAATATGAACAAGAATAATCCTTTATTCTCATAAAACAAACACCAACTCCTTCATGCCTGGCATCTGGAGCTTATGATAGAGTCACCTGGGCTTCAGTGGCCTTTGACAAAGAAACTTCTCCATCTCTGCTTCTTAAGTCATGTATAAGCTCTCTGACCGACTCTTCTCTGTCCCCAAGGTTTCTGCCAGTGGACATTCCATGCTTATGGAATCTTCTAGAGTCTGAATTACAACTTAGTACTCACCTTCATAGCATACCACTCAAGATGTGGCATGGTAACTATTCACAGTTTTTTTTCTCCAGGTGGTTGTTTTGAGCAAGGAATCCTTTTAGTGGTGACATTATTAATTTAGCTTTGTACTAGCTAATTAATTTCCATTTTCACAAGTTGAAGCCTTTGATGGGTAAAGGTTGTGCTCCCCGGTTTTATGTCAACTTGATACAAGCTAAAGTTATGTCGGAAGAGGGAATCTAAGTTTATAAAATGTCCCCACCAGGTTAACTTATGGGTGATGGATTTTTAAAATTAGTGATTGATATAGGAGCACCCAGTTCACAGTGGGTAGAGCCACCTCTGGGCAGGTAATCCTGGGTGCCATAAGAAAACAGGCTGAGCTAGTCGTAAGGAGCAAGCTAGTTTGCAGCATTCTTTCATGGCTTCTCTTTTGGTCTCTGTCTCCAAGTGCCTTCTCTGACTTCTTTTAGTGATGGACTATGATGTGGAAGTGTTAGGAAAATTATCACTTTCTTCCCCAAGTTGCTTTTGGTCATTCTGGTTTATCACAGCAATAGAAATCCTAATGAACATGGGGATCATTGCTTCAGGACACTTTTCCTGTTTCAAAGATCAAAGTGTGAACTTTCTTGTTAGTTGAATTCTTATTATAAACCTCAGTAAATGCAGCTAGCAACAATCACATCACCTCTTAGATGTTGCATTGTCTTAAAAATTTCCTGCACGAAAAACTTAGTTCATTTCTTTTTAATTTAGCTTGACTTAGGTTCTTAGGAAACAGGCAGAATGCAGCCAGATTGTTTGACAAAATGTAACTCTAAAGGTCTCTAGCCCAGTTCCTAAGAGAATAGTTGTTCCCCCATCAACCCTCATGATCTCTATTTCTAATGACTTTCTGGTCTATGACATCCCCTCCAGAAAGGCCCAGAATGCTCCACTTATATCACTCTAGTGTTTCTCTAGTCTGCATTTCTGAAGCCTTCCACTTTCCTCCCAGAAACAGGTTCCATGTTGTCCATGGACAATATGGTCAGGTTTATTGCAACAGTAGCCCCAAACCTTGGTACCAATTTTCTATATTAGTTACCTTTCTCATTGCTGTGAGAAAATGCCTGGCAAAAGCAATTTAGGGAAGGAAGGATTTATTCTGGCTCACAGTTCAAGGGTAACATTTATCGTGGTGGAGAAGACATGGCAATGGCAGTGGCTCTGTTTTGTGGTGGAACAAACATGAAGCATCAGGTCACATTGGGTCCATGGTCAAGAAGCTGAAAGAGACAAGTGATGGTGCTTATCTTTCTTTTTTTGTAATCAGTATCTGTCACAGTGGTATAGTGCTGCCATCATTTAGTGTGGATATTTCCTCCTTGGTACAATCTCTTTGAAAGTGCCTTCATAGATATACCCAGAGATATGTTTCCTAGGTGATTGTTAAATCCAACCAAATTGACAATAACACCTTCCTTCCTTGTTTCCTTCATCCCTTCCTTCTCCTCACACCCCTCCTTCCTACATTTACAGAAATTTTAATATTTATTACTTTGATTCTTTGAGCCAACATTTGTTTCAAGCATATCACAAGCACTAATGCCATATTCAGAAAAGTTCCACTATATTCCTTCTCTATGAGATATCATGAAAATCAAATAAACTAATGTAGATAGAAAGTTATGTGTATGGTTTGGCATGCTATTAAGACATGAAGGATTATTATTATCCAATCTTTAATATCACTTCTTTGTAATCCAATGTTCTGGTATTTTTCAACCCATTGACAGTCACAAATATTTCCCAGGACTCCACAGGCCTGCAATTAAGAAACTGGAAACATTCATAAATATACAAGTTGACTAATTAGTCTCTAATTAGCTAGCAGATTGAGTATCATAATTACCCTAAGATAGATTGGTTAATGTCATGGAAGAGAAAGAGGAGTTTGGTTACATTATATTATGTCAAAATTTACATAAATATTTCATTAAAATATTTCATGGTATCTGCTAGTCTTAGCCATGACTAGCTAGGCAGTCAGTGGCATTTATGAGACCTTGCTTTTTTGGCAATTTGGATATGGAATTAATAGATTAATGGAATTAATGTGTTTGAGGAACACTGTAAGATTTTCATTGTCCACTTAATAAAGACTATAGCATTATTCTCAAGAATTACATTTGGAGAGACTATCCTGAGATTATTTGAATAAACCTAAGTTGGTGGATATAATGAATCACTTTAAACCTTTTTATTTAGGACTCCTTCATCCCAAGAATTGGAATGGTCTTATATCATTTGTTTTTTTAATCTATAGTGTTATTTACTTCCAAAGCAATAACAGAGTATGCTTAAAAGTTTATCTGTCTGTCTGTCTGTTGTCTGTCTATCTATCTATCTGTCTATCTTTCTATCTGTCTATCTATCTACCTATGTATGCTATTAAGACATGAAAAATTATTTTTATACAGTCTTTATCACCAATTTTATATATCACATATTATATATATACATACATATGCACATATACATATATATTGGCAGCTTGGATATTAAATTAACAAATGATCTTTTAATTCATTTGAGAACTGGAAGATCTTTATTATTCACTCAATAAAAAAAATTCAGCATTACCAGAAAGTCTTGCATTTGAAGAAATTATTCTGACATTATTCAGATCAGCCCTAGTTTGATGTACACAATTCATTTATATTTCTTGTAGGAAGCTTAGTTATTCTTGCCCCTGAACTTATGTATTTGTTTCATGCATCCCTGATGATATTTTTAGATTTCAGAATGAGTCAAACTACTGACCCCCTAACTTAACGCTTATTTGTGCTGTGGCTCAGTTTTCACTGTTCTATGAAGCTTGAGCAATCACTGAGCTGGTGAAACTTCCCAATGGTAGATCATAATCAGGACCTGTGGCCCAAGCATTGGGATTCTCAAGAGGAGGCATGAACTACTGTTCATTTCCTTGTCCCAGCCTCTGGTTCTTGTGTTTCCACATTTACAAATTTGGCTTATTTGTCACATGTGCCCATGGTAACTGATGAAAACTTTTAAATGGGCATTCATTCATTTAAAACAAAAGACCCAAGGTCAAGCTAATATAAAATTCCTGAAGTTCTTTGGTGGACATAATTCTTTCTGAACTAGTGAGACAGATTCAACCTGGGGGTACCTTAATGCCTTTAGGGTGTCTCAGTGAGTCTGGGTGATAAGAAAAACATGTAGATATAATTTAAAAATGAAAAGATGCACATCAAGGGGGCTGAATAGTTAACCTTTTGCTCCAATAGCTTTTCCTCTGGAAGCTATCAGTTATTGCTGTTGGTTCTATGTGACCCACATCTACACTGTGCTGAGGGTGGGAGAGAAGATCACGCTGCTGCAGGAAAACCCTGAAGAACATCTGACAACTTATGCTTATGTGTTTTTATACACTTGCCTTTCATTTGTTGTTTAATTAACATTCTGGTTGATAATGGCCTTTGCAGTAATTTGTGATTTCTTTTTTTTTTTTTAAAGATTTATTTATTTATTTTGTATACAGCATGTATGACCAGAAGAGGGCACCAGATCTCATTACAGATGGTTGTGAGCCGCCATGTGGTTGCTGGGAATTGAACTCAGGACCTCTGGAAGAGCAGTCAGTGCTCTTAACCTCTGAGCCATCTCTCCAGCCCAATTTGTGATTTCTTAGCTTTACTCTTTGTTCTCAATAACATTATGTCTTTCAAATATATTTTAACCAACTTTCTGTCCTTAATGTCAACCCTCCTGAGGGTGTAACTTCACCTACAGTAGCTTAAGCAGCATGCCACACTTTGCTGGAAGAGGCAAGTATTTAATACCACCCTTCTCCCAAACTTCTCCATACACAAAGCCAAGTTTCAGATGGTGTTATCATTTGTTGTATACCCCAAAGACATCATGTATTGAAGGCTTGGACCCCAGATGATGGGCCCATTCACTGAGAGATGACTTGGATAGTCAAGGCATTGACTTTATCAATTGACTATTTCAAGGATTCATAATTTGATGACGTTATTGGAAGGTAGTAAAAATTTTCAGAAGTAGGGTCTGGAAGACATGAGTCACTAAGAACATTTCTATGGTGGATATATCTTTTCCTTGGTCCCTTCATCTGTCGTTCTTTGTGTTTCCTGGCCATGATGCAGTAAGTAATCTCCTTTTTCACTGTTACTTCTACTATAATATTCTGACTGGCTCAGGCTAATATGCTGAATTTATCTGACCTTGGAGAAGCATCTGAAATCATGATCCAAAAATAAAACTGTTAATGTGAGAGGTTTTCTGAAGGTTCAGGTCTATGTATTCACTACATTGTCCCAGTTTTTCTTTAAGAAATTCTTTTATTCATTTTACATACCAACCACAGATCCCCCTCTCATCACTCCTCCCACTCTGCCCCAACCTCTCACCCCTCTACCAACCTGCTATCCCCTCCTCTGAAATGATAAGGCCTCCCCATGGGAAGTCAGCAAAGCCTGCTGCATTCAGTTGAGACAGAACCAAGCCATCTCTGCTGCATCAAAGCTGATATCTCACCATAGGTAATAGGCTCCAAAAAAACCAGCTTATGCACCAGGAATAGATCCTGATCCTACTGCCATGGGCCCCTCAAATAGGACAAGCTACACAATTGTCTCATTTATTAAGAGGGCCTATCTGGTCCCATGCAGGCTCCATAGCTGTTGGTCTAAAGTTTGTGAGTTCCCATGAGCTAGGTTCAGTTGCCTCTGTAATTTCCCCATCATGATGTTGACCCCCTTTGCTCATATAGCCCCTCTTCCCTCTCTTTGACTGGACTACTGGAGCTGGCCCAGTGCTTGGCTGTGGATCTCTGCATCTGCTTCTATCAGTTACTGCATGAAGGCTCTATGATGACTGTTAGGGTATTCACCAATCTGATTACCAGTGTAGGCCAGTTCAGGAACCCTCTCCAGTATTGCTAGAATGGCTAAGATAAAAAAACACTGATGACAGCTTATATTGGAGAGGATGTAGAGCAAGGGAAGCAATCCTCTACTGTTGGTGGGAGTGCAAACTTGGTACAGTCACTTTGGAAATCATTATGGCAACTTCTCAGAAAATTGAGAATCAATCTACCTCAAGATTCAATAATACCACTCAGGCATATACTCAAGGCAAGCTCAAACATACCACAAGGATACTTGCTCAACTATGTTCATAGCAGCATTATTTGTAATAGCCAGAACCTGGAAACTACCTAGATATCCTCAACCAAAAAATGGATAATGAAAATGTGGTACATATACACAATGAGTATTACTCAGTTGTAAAAAATGATGACATCATGAAATTTGCAGGCAAATGAATGGAACTAGAAACTATCATCCTGAGTGAGGTAACCCAGACTCGGAAAGACAAACATGATATGCACTCACTGATAAGTGGATACTAGATGCAAAGCAAAGGATAACCAGACTACAACCACCAGCTCCAAAGAAGCTGACTAACAAGGAGGACTCTAAGAGGGATGCATTGATTGCCCTGGAGAGAGGAAATAGATGAGATCTCCAGAGTAAACTGGGGATGAGGGAGGGGGGCAATAGAGGGTAGGGAATGAGGAATGAGAATACAAGGGAATGGGATGGTCAAGCGAGGGGATGGCCGTTTCAGATATAAGGATAAATACTTAGATGCAGATAGAGATTTTATGGGTTTAGGAAACTGGCTGTGATAAGTTCTTCTCTAAGTTCCATGGCCTCACTAGTCACAGGAAGCTGGCCAAAATTTACTGTGTTCGGAATGAATTTCCTCCTACTGAGTGGACCTTAAATCCAATGAAGTGACTGTTGGTTACCAACTAGGATATAAGTGCCATTATTGCATGAGATTTTTCTTATAGTTAAGAGAACATTTAAAATTAACTAGATTATTGTTCATTCTAGGTTTTTCCTGAACCACAGTTTGGTTCAATTGAACATAGGCCTTTTAAGTTTTTTTTTTTTTAATTTTAAATCTTGTGTACTTCATGTTGATTTTATTTGGTTTTAGTTCAGATTTTAGGGATTCCTTTCTGACAACTTGGTGATATTTCTATGGGGTTTATCAAGTACTTTCTTGTCTGTTATCTATTGTCAGCAATCTGTCAAAGTGGAAGCCACGGTAGAACAAGTAAAGGTTTCCTTTAAGCAGGTTTCTGGGTCTCCTCATATGTGTAGCCTGGAGAGATCAGACCAACTGAGAGACTGCATGCTATCTCTAGGAAAGGAGGTTGATGACTAACAAAAGCAAGCAGACAGGAAACAAAAATCAACAGCAGCAGGAGTATAACTTGCTAAAGAAGCTAGTTGGACATGTGTCAGGCTCCTGCCCCTGTTTGCATTAGTCTCAGAAAGAGTGTCTGAGATGAATGTCCCAGAGAACCTTGACCAGGGTTCTGCTCCTGTGAGGTTCTGTACACAGTGGCGCCATCTATCGAGCCATAGGCATCCTGCTCTGCTCTCCATGCTTCTGTGAGTGCTTCTCAAAAGATGATTTCTTTTTCTTCAACAGTTGGCACCTGGCTTTGATGGTAGCTGTGACAAGGCTGTGCATGCTGTCACTTGCTCCTATCACTCTCCAGCACACCTGGATCTTGGTCAGGCAGCTGCTGCATCCCCTCCCTCACCACTTCTTAGATTCTGTGGCATTTTTTTTCCAGTTCACGTCCCTAGCTCAGCTATATCAATTGACAATAGCTTTGGGGAAGAACTCAAAGACAGTTCAGAGAGTACTGCTGCCTCCCCAAGGCACCTAATACTCTACCCCATATGCAGCTCTGAATGACAGGATTGTCACTTTGTTTCTCATCTTCTTTTTACTTACTCACAGCCATTTTCCTTGTTATGGTTTGAATCTGACATGTCTCCCCCAGGCTCCTGTTATGAATGGTTGGTGCTCAGCTGATGTTGGATGTTGGTCTAGGTGGAGAGAGTATGTTAGTTACTGAGTGAAAATACTTAGGGTTGTTTATCTTGTTTCTGTTGCTGACTTTGCTTCCTGGCCCACTGTGATGGTTTTGTTCTTTCATGTCCCTCTCTCTGTGCCAAAATGAACTTTTTGAAATGGTGAGCTGAGATAAATACTTCCTTTTAAAAGATGTATTGTTAATGGCACATTAACCATAGCAATGAAAAAAAAAAGGCCAGTACATTGCTCAAAAGAATATTAACAAATAAGCAACCCCTTTTGCTATACCATGATTCTGCTCATGTGTCTTCAGTGACTTGCCATTGCTTTTAGTTGCCAGGCTCAGGATCCTCAGCATGGAGCTATACTGCTACATCTCTTAGGATGTAGCAATGACTATTTATGGCACATGGTCTGTGCTTCTCCCTTAGCACATGCTAGTCTCTATTTTGTGTGATGTTACTTTGTATGTGAACATTCTTTGCTGCCTGACTTTACTCTTCTTGGGGTCTTGGTCTGTGTCTTCATATTCAAGTAAATCTGGTATTTTTTCACAGCACCAGCTAGACCTCCAGCCTCAGAGAAGAATATTTGCTGCATGTAGTAAACAAAGAGTAGTTTCTTAGAGTAGCCTGTTTGGTCCAAGCAAAGAGGGTTTTTCTTACAGATTTTTTTATTTGGAGAATATTTATTAAAAGCAGAAAATTATGAAAGCAAATTACCATATTCCTCTTATCTCTAACTGAATGTTGGTCATATATTTTAAAGTAATTTCCTCAAATCTTTAACAAATGGCCAAAACATTCTAAACAAACACACCGTTAGATTTACATTCTCTTCCTATTTTGATCATTAGCAGTAAGCACTATGACACATCCTCAGTGCATGCATTTTATCTCTTTCCTTATTCTATCATGTGCAAATACATGAATCAATACTACCTGGCCGGAATCAACAGGCCAGCTCATGGGGTAAATCCAGTTCATGGTCTAATTCTATAGTGACTATATTCCAATAACATTTCTAGGACTATTCAGAATTGTAAGCAAACACAATTTGTTTGTATGAGTAACAAAAAGTGGTTCACAAAGTCAGAACATTTATCATTTGTCTCTTATAGAAAATGTTTGCCAATCCCTGATACATAGTATGACTTTGTTTATGTTATATAATCATATCTTATTTATAAAACTTATGATGAACTTGTTTAATTTTCATATATATCTTTTATTCATGTGTGTTATGTGTCTTCCTGTCTGTTTGCTTTAATCTTTTTAATAGCTGCATAGTGTTTCATAAGATTAGCACAGCAGAAATAATAGCCTTATTATCCAAGTAGATGGAGAGTTAATTATTTGTATATTTTTTCTACCATGAAAAAAATGGAAGAAATGTTGTCATTTTTCTGTACACAGAAGTTTTTCAAGGGATACATCTTGGAAGGAGAATTGCCAGTTTAAAAGAAATATGCATTTTTGATGTTACTGGACAGAATTAAATAATTTCTGACAGTAGTTGTAAATGTTTCAAGACTTATTTTGAAACAAATTCCAAATACCTTTAAGCTTCAGTTTTCCCCTTGTCCTAGAAAATGGTGAGGATAAACCCCATCTTAATGTCCTTCAGCTTTCTACTGCCTTCATGCAACAGACAGAACATGGTGAGCAATAGCCACTTAAGGACCCTAGAGTGCTGAAAAAGTGAGGGTTCTCTGAAAAGGTTACTTGCAATGATGCCAAGGAAGGCATCTGCTAGCCAGAATAGAAATGACAGAGGTAGAAGGCTTTCTCTTAGAAGGGTTGTTGAGAGAAGGCTGAACATTACTGGACTTGAAAGTAATGTCTGGAGAAAGGTGTTCTGTTTTGGCATAGGTCGTGTGGTCCTCCATGTACTTTCTACAGATGCTGTTGGCGACACTATGGTCAGAGACCACTTCCCTCTGGGTATACAACTCCAAGATCTGACTGACCAAAAGTCTTTGATGCCAACTGTGATTTCAATAAAGTAGAATTTATTGAGTAATCATAGTAAACTCATCCTGAGCCATAGACTTAGGCCAAAGCAGAGGAAGGAAAATAGCAAAAAGATAAATGACTAAAGAACCTTGCTTCACATTGTTATTGGAGTCTGTAGTGTCTGACATGAGCTCCTATAGGCATATAGCTCTTCCAGGTTCTCCATAATCCATGTGATCTAAAACTTAATGTGTCACCCATGTGACTGCCTCCAAGCTTTAGGTGCTTTGAGTGTGTTCTTTGGATGCTGTGAATATTCATCTCACCTGCAAAATGAAAAGATTTGAGTAAATAATGTTCTTAGCTAAATACAGGATGTGTTTCTTACTTCGCAGTGATTTCTGCCCCAGCTTGCCGCCCATCACCTCCTATGTAGACTATTACAAACAGCTATTAACTGGCTTCTCTGGTTCCAGTCTCTACAATGCTGTCAAAGGGATATCCCTACACATGGAGCTGAACCTTTAAGAGGATCTTTGGTGGCAGCTAAAATCCATTCACACAACATGGAGAAGGTGGTTTCCATCACCCCTTTCTGGCCTTCTAGATTCAAGTCAACTACTCCTCAAATGCCTGTCCTAAAATGTATCACACTGTTCTGTACATCTTTGCTTTTCACACTTCCACTGTTAGGAATCTGCAATCAGAGCAGGAAATGTCTTACAAAAGTTCTTGTAGCTTAAGCACCTAGGCAAATAGTTAGCACCCATTGGGGTGACAAAGTCCAGTTTGTTCCTACACTATGAAGATGCAAAGGTCTGTGGGTAATCATGCAAACACTTACCTTAGATGCCTTTGCTGTGCTTGGAGCTTAAACAAGACATAGGTTTGCTATATGAAGCTCCTGTTTGGATGGAAGCATCTTGTTTAGAGATTAATCAATCATATTTCATAAACAAACATCTAATTAGAAGAGGCTTGAGGGAAAAGTTGAGATTTGGGTGGAATTAGAAGGATATCTGTGATGCAGTGAAAAGTCTAATGGGGAATAGGGAATCAAGATGCACACAGAATGTCAGGAAGAGCTGCAATAGTTTTTATAATATAACTTCGACTTCTCAGGGATAAGCAGGAGGAAGCACATAGTCCAGTATCTTGAGTAACAGTCCCACACATCTGCCAAACACTGCTGAAAAGAAAGGAATTTCCCAGACATTCCATGGGCATGGCATGCTTTTTCACTTTAAGTGCTAATGGTTAATGCGATGGGGAGAATAACTGACCTAGAAATCAAAAGATGTGAGTGCCAGGATCACATGCTCTAGACTGTCCTGTGACCATGTGGCTACCACCACTCTATCACCTACTTGTTAAAGGAGCAGGCCAGGAACTGAAGCAAGGCTTTGCTCCCATATCCCACCTTCTTAGAAGACATCACTAACTGATGTTACCACTCTGGGAAACTTAGCATGTTCTTTTCCATCAGTTATGATGTGTCATGTTCACAGTGTGGACAGCTAATTCAGAAATGATACTGACAGCTAGCAGATGTTAAAATACCGGGTAAGAGCATCACCCAAAACAAAAGCCACTCAAATAAGCAAATCTAAATCCACCCAAAAATGTAGACTATGTTTTCTTTAAAATTGATATTCAGATAAAAATCTGTTAATTTAATGAGTATCACTACATGATGGAGAAGACACCTTGCATATAACAGGTTTTATCAGCACTAATAGTAAGTAATCTGCGTGTTCATTATAACTATGTTTGGGTTTCTGCCTTCAGCATGCTTCACCTGTCATATGCTCTTGGAAGGGTTAACACATCACAAGGCTGAAGCAAGTAGAGGTACCAGAGAACACGCTGATGTTCTAATTTAGACTCATTCTTCCCAGAGAAGCAATACTTCTCAGGAGAGTATTAGACAATTTCCTAGCACTTTCCAAGTAATTGACTCTTGTAACACCCTGGCAAGGGAGGCAGAGTGAAGAATGAGTCCATATTAGAGAAAATTGGTTCTGCATTTCCTCGAGAAAGTTGTCGGAGGTTTGCTCTATGCTGAGCTCTGAGACTGCATCTATAAACAAGACAGAGCCCGGTGATGCCAGTATAGGAGGGAAAGAACTGAAGTTCCACTGGTCTACACAAGTATATATCCCTGTGTGTTGTGAACTCTGGTTAGGGTCAGTTTGAATTTCTGCCACACCAGCTTTCAATTCTTTCCTATACCTGCCAACAGATAAACCAGCAGTGGTAACATAATCAGCTAGAATTTCAAGCGGACTTAGGACAGTGTGTTTTGAGACCAGGGTACTTAATTCAGAGAAGGTTATCAACAGAAATAGGATAGAATAGAGACATAGAGGAGAGAAGGTATCCATCAGTTTGCCAAGCAGGAAAGGATATTCTGATACATCTATAACGACATGCAAAGACTGTATGTAGTCTCCCATAACAGCTTTACTGAACCATATACTATGTCTCTATAATTGAGTGCATTGTATTTCCATGTTAAGAGTACGTGTGCTATGAAGGAAGTGTTATGCAGACAGGGAAGAAGAGGCAGAGGTGATGCAGGGTTTCATTTTCTTTTTTGAAAAAAAAAAACCAACTCACTATAGACTATATGTGATAGGTAACAAATGATATTTGAGAGACTGGTAGACCAGTGAAATGGAGACTGAAGAATATGGACACAGTGCAAGAGTCAAGAACTCCAGCATCAATCTTCTGACTAAGATTCTTGCTCCTGTCTTAGCTTAGTCGAAATTCTGAGGCATGCCCAGGTAGTTTATATCTCCATTCCCCACCCATTGAATTTACTACAGTGCTTGTCTTATCCTGATGCTTTTGTCAGTGTGGTGAATTCTTTCTGGTCCTTTTAACTCAGCTCAAATTTCTCTCATTGTTAATACACCCAAGAGTTTTTAACTCATTTCCCAATGCCAAATCATCGTAGATATGAGGATTTCCTGAGTCCTTATCATAACCAATATAGCCTTCTGCCTTGGAATCATTTCAAAACTAGGGTTCATTTTTCTGGATTTCCTTGTATTATAACACATCTTTGAAGTGTGGGCCATGCCATATTCAAATTTTTAATTAAACTTCATTTAACACCAAAGTGCTTGGTTCTTTGAGTTTCATATATACACATATATAAATATCTACATTATATAAGCATACACATATAAAAATACACTCATTTGCATATATAAACTATAGGAAAAGAACCTACACTTTGGTGATTGGGACATTTTAATTTTTTGAAGGTACCTATGAATGGCTCTCCAGTTACTGATGGTGAAGTTAGAAAGTAGGAAATAGCAATGATATTAGTTAAATTTTATAGTTTCCTGAGGAGATTCAGGAAAGAATACTTCTTTCTTGTGCTTGACTCTAAACTACTTACAATCTTATATGTACCACCAAGAGAGGCTCCTTTTGGATCAAGAGCAGATTTTGACAACAAGCTGTAAGCCTAGAGATTTTTACAGAGTCAGGAGAGTCATGGGGTTTTTATTTCTCAGTTCAGCTAACAGTTAACTGGGGAATCCTCTGTCAGTTCAAAATTGCACTTTCATACATTATTGAAAACAGTGAGTTAAGGGCAAGAGGGGAAACTGAGCCCTTTGTACCTTATTGCTCCTCTCACACACCCAATCCTCCCCACATTCTTTTCTGTCCCAAAGACTTGGGATGAGACATTTTCTGACAGTCTTCTCCACTGAAAAATGAAGGAGCTACAAGACTTGATGTGTGCTTTCTCCTGTGGCTTCCTGAAAATAGCACTAATGGCTAATACACGTGTTTCCTTTTTAGGTTGGGTGATTTCTAAAGGTTTTCAAGGCTTTCATCACTCAATGTAGTGTTCATGAAAATGGTATCATTCTGTGTCTATGGCTTTAGATAGCATGGATTCTTCGATAGATGTTTGATTGAGTCATGTGAATTTGCCTGCTTTTACACCCTGAAAAATAGTAAAATATTGGAAGCATCCCTTAGTTCTATTTCATATATATTGAACAGCTAGACCTCATGTACCAGAATCCCTTGGAGAGTATGCAGATCAGATCTCTGCAGTTTCGCTTGGATATTCTTTTCTTATTAAAATACCCATGTTTGACACTTATGTTGTACAGAGCTTTGCCCTATGGCTTGAGGCAGAGAAAACCTGTCTCCCTTGTATTTTTGGTTAGTAGTGATATTCTCCATTCTGTTTCCCAGGAAAGAAAACGAGTCTTCCTAAACAGTTTACCCCACTTCATGTAGGATTTTACAACTCTCTCCCAGCTCATCTCTGCTCTCATTCTTACCATATTTCTCTAGTTGGCATTTGGCGAACCTCTTCACTATCTCCAGATTCATCTCTTTTGTAATCTGTTTCAAATGACTAGGAAGCATCTTCTGAAGGACTGGCTTAATATGCATACTACTTCTGTACAAATATAATGAAAGCAGCTAATTTTATTGCATAAAAGAAAGAATTAGGATAGGCTTTTAAGTATCAATTGTTCTACTTCCCAGTGCAATCAACCAGGGAGAAATATCTCAATCTTTGGAGTTGGGTGTACATTAAAATACCAGTCTTGACACATGTGTGTTAATGTTATAGCTTAACATAGTTTTTGGTTAAGAAAAATCTTGAGTCTTCATTTAAAAATCATGAATTTTCCATGCCCTCTGCAGGGAATTGGTGAAGCAGTAAAGATGAGGCCACAAAGCTTACCTTCCAAAGAGCTTCATGGATCATATGAGGAACCCCTAATAGGAATATTTTCATTGTGTTTCCTAGAAATGTATCCTTGGATTCCAGCTCACAGAAGATGAAGAATATGAGGCCATGAGGGGAAATTCAGGCCATTTCTCCAGTAAGCAGGGCCCAGCAATTGAAATCACAAGTCTTGAATTCACGTATTGAGCTAATGACTTGATGTTGTATGATGCACAACAGAATGTTTAACTTATCTCCATGTTATTTTACTCACTGGTAAGATGTGACAGTGAATACTTCCTTTGTGATGCTGATAGAAGAATTAGATGAGAAAGCCCATAAAAGGAGTCCAGAAAAAGACTGCTACATATGTGTGCAACAGAGCTGGGTCCAAACATTTAGCAAGGTTTTGGAGTTTGCCTCACTCTGAAAACTAGAAATTGTAAAATTAAAATTACTCTATTGATATTAGCCATTGTTCTCACATATCTGCAGTTGAGGAAAAAGCCCATTCCTTGAGGTATATTTTAGATAAAACCACATTCATAAACAGGTCTTTGTGGAGGTTCAGGTCAACTTATTAAGAGAAAATTATGAAAAAGTCTCTGGGAATCCTCTCCTTGGATTTGCTCAGCTACAATATTGTGTCTGACAGGTTTGCTCACTTTAGAGTAACTGTGTCCCAAAGAGGAATACTTAAAATACTTCTTAATCCTGTTGGGCGTTTAGTTAGGGTGTTTGGTCACTTAAACATAGCACTCATTGCAGTTAATATATACATTTATTAGGTATTAAATTTTGTTAGAGAACACAGTTCAGGCCACACAGGAAATACAGGTCACATATAAAATCTAAAATTCAAATCCCAGAGAGCATCCTATGTAGAATCATGTTGGCTGGAATGAGGAGTAGAAGGAGCATGCACATATTATAAATCTGTCACAAACTGTGGTTTTTGCTTTTACTTTGTTTCTTTACATCTTCATAGCAACAATATGGGGTAAGGTTAGTGTCTCCATTATGTCATGTTAATGTAATGAGTTGATTTTCCTCCATTTCTGTGCTTAGGAAGAGACTAACTAAGAAGAAATCTCTGTTGTTCTGAGTTTTGCAGGGAGCTGTAAATTTGAGATCCTGTTCAGTACTTTTCCTGGGCAAACATGGGCATCAGTGCAGGATCCATTCTGATCTCATATACACTCAAGTAAGTACCCTAGAGTCACATATTAGTAAAGTAGTGTTTCTCTGTGCAACATTTCTTGGTCATAATTTTGTGTTATTACTCTGGTTTGTAGTATGATGTCAATTTATTTTTCTCATATTTTCACCTGAAAATCAGAACAAGCAGAGCATGTGGATTGTGCAGAGAAAAGGTGAAGTTAGTTTGTATGTGTATGTGCCTGTGTATGGATATGCATGTGTGTGTGTCTGTGTCTGTGTGTTGGGGATGATGTTGAAGTTATGCATGTTTTATACAGCATGATGTTGAAGTTGAGGGTGTAGCAGGGAGAGGCTTATATTCCATGAGTGGCAGGATTCTTGTCTTGATGTGGGAACTCCAAGACATCGTCTGTGCCTTGCCTCCCCCCACTTTACCACCTGTTCATAAAAATCTCAATGACCACTCATTTCAAGAGCTGTAACTGAGAACCTTTAAGTCTGAGACATTTAAGTGAGCTTACAGGGCTTCTTAGAGGTAAAGTGAGCAAAGATGATGTCACTTTTTGATCCCCTTAACTGAGATTATAAGCCTCAGAAAATCTGAAAGGAGGAGACCATTTCCCAGGCTGGGTCTGATCTCACTTGATATGCACCAAGGGGAATGTGGAGCTGGCATTGCTCAATCTAAGATGCATCTATTTACCGTAAATTGTGATCCCTCAAATCAGCAATTTATAAGTACCAGTTTTATTTTCTATGAAACAAACTATCAGAGACATGTGGGCTGAAAATAACACCTATACTTTAGCCACAGTTTCTGTGGATGAGGCATGGTTTACATTGTAGTTAAGCTGCAATAAAGGTGTTGGCCAGATTGAATTTTCTTTTATTTAGGTCTCCTCCAATGATGACTTATATTGCAGACAGAATTCAGTTCTGTGTGGTTTTAGGAGTAAGGTCATCAACACTTCCCCCGTAAAAGTGGCACACAGAATGGTTTACTCTTCAAAGGCAGCAGAAGAGCATCTCTGGGGCTTAGCATTTGCTCCTGCAGGGAAGGCTCAGGTCCTTCTTTAGAGGGCTTATCTGCACCATCTCCCATGAACCTGAAGCTCCAGTTTCAGACAGTCTGTCCTAGCCACCTTGCTCTAGGGATTTCCATCTCTGCCTTCAATAAGCTTGGGTTACAGGTGGCTACCATACCCACGCCGCTTTTATGTGAGCTCCGAGGATCTGAACTCTAGTTCTTAAGTGTGAACAGCAAACACCTTATCCACTGAGCCATTTCCCACTCCTCCTGTCTGTCTTGATGTGCTGGTGTTACTCTTTAAAATGATAGAATTTCTAAAGCATCCTTTTGGTATTTAAAGTTCAAACTATACTGCATTGTGATGTGAACTATTCCTTATGTAAAATAGACACCTTGATGATGTTTGTAGATGTATCTGTGAAAAAGGAAAAAAAAGTTTAACCTGCAAGTCTATGCCAAAAAAGAGAAATTCCCATTGATTCACTTGGAGAGCTGACTAGAGACTAGGTTATGTTTGCAAATTTCATCTCCTTTACCACATTCTATTTGTTAGTTCCTCTATAGGTTTATAAGTCATCATCTCGGGCTAGTTCTTGAACACTCTCAGAGTATCCTACTTTCCCATTTTCAATCTTTGGTTTTATAGGCAAAATTGTATATGGAAATAATTATTGTATGACATTCTGTTTGATGAAAATTTAAGTCAATATAATGTGAAATATTGATTGGTTAATATCTTTATGTGGATTTATGTATGTGGTAAATACTGCACGGTTTTAAATATTAATTCCCATATCACCCTTGTTAAATTTCCTACATAGTCACTGATGTTCACTTTACCTTATAAAGCAGTTTCACAAATGGAAAGAAGTAGTGAGTAGGCTGTGTATGGTTTTCCAGTTCCTTGAGAGCAAATGTGAATGATCATGGAAATTACTGCTTAGGTGTATCTGGAGGAGAAATGGGGTACAGCTTTGCTTCTAAGTTAATTTTGAGCAAAGGTAGGTGTTCATGATGCCAAGTGGACTTTTTCCCAAATTTTAGAAATAGCAAAGGATAATCCTCAGCCCCAGAAAGAGGAGGGTGAAAGAAAAATAGAATCCATAACCAGGATCCCAAGTCTCAGAGATAATGCAAAGACCAGTAGATACTGAACAAATCCTGGGTCTTTGCTTCTTGCAATGGCTGCCCAGTAACCTCCACCTCTTTCCACTTAGGTAGCTGGATTCTGCTTCTATCAGCAATAAGCTTTGCACCATTGCAGAATGTATTGCTTTGAGCTTTTTACTCAAAGTAAAATAAAAGCTGTACCTAGTTCTTTAACAGTGTAATCCCAAATATGGTTTACAACAGTCCTATTCCTGAAGCCGTTGCTTATTAACCACCATAAGTAAGAAACATCAGCCTTCTTTCTTTCTGTCATTTAGCCAGTATTTAATAACTGATTTGCTCACTAGTATAAGCTATTCACTATTCAGAAAACTTAGACTGTGGTTCTGTGACTCATGAAGGAAGGTATTATTATTATTTGGAATTAAATCCAGTTAGAATAGGGCAGCATATAATTGAAAGTTATCACACTTAAAAGAAACAAAACCTAGCTATATAGCTCACTTCCATATAGGTCCAAAGAATAAGTGTTTAGACATAGGGGAGGGGAAGGGAAATGGGAACATAGATTTAAAAATTATGAAAAGAAAGAGTACATTCAACAGCCTTGCTAATGCCCAGTTTCCAGTTTAAAGCATGTTATCAATTAAGTAAAACACTCTAATTATTTAATCTTAAAGTCCATATTTTGATATAGTTGGATGTTTAGAATGTTTGTTCTATGATAAATTTACATTTTTCATAATTATTTCATGTAATTTTTTAGTGAGCAGCACCTGTATCTTAGCTCCTACTTTATGGTTCTTATGAAATGATAAAAGTTCTGCTAAGTAAAATACATCTAAAACACTCACTGCAATGGAATTGATGTTATCTGCTTCCATAACACAAGCCTTAGCACACTTCTGATCATATAACATGATGCTTCTTTAGCAAATTCCTTGTCAGCATCTTCTTATGGTAAGTTCAATGAATTTTCCTTCATGTGTTAAATGTCAAGCACTTGAAATTAAAGAGCTAGGCATAATGGGTTTGCTGGCCTCCCTCATGTAACTAACATCTCAGAGAATAGTTCAAGGGACCATTTGATCATTAACAGAAATGACAGTGGTAGGGGAATCCATGCCAGATGAGCTATGGAGAAATTTTGTAATTCTGTGTATGTATGTGTGTGAGTTTATGTGTGCTTGAGTGAGAGTGTGTATAAAAGTGTGTGTGTGTGTGTGTGTGTGTGTGTGTGTGTGTGTGTGTGTTCTCACACTGGCCTACCACACCTGGATGGGACTTCCTGTTAGCAGACCTTCCAGCCACAAAGAAGTATTTCCATCTCCCTTCAGTCTGAGATATCTTCAAGTCCCTATTCTTGAGCACTTTTTGAAGTACTAGATTGGCTGCAGGACACCTGTTACAGCTGCACAAAACAACAGTTATGGTGACTTTAATGGGGGAAGATGAAGAATGTGAATTTGTGCAGTTGTCAGCCACAGAAGTCAGTCTTTTTTACTTTACTTTTCAAGTTCTGAGGAGAAAAGATTTAGTCATGTTGACTGGACCATATCACCCAGAAACACTATTAAATAGAAAGACAAAAATAACCATTCACAAAATTGTAATAATAATTACTTAATTTTCAAATGTTTCTCTGCTGTTTTGATTATAGACATCATCATGTACCTCAGCCAATCTGATTTATATTTAAATTAATTTTGTTTTAAAAAAACTAAATGGACTCTGTGGGTATTCAATTAAAAGATAAGAGTGTGAGTGAAGTTGGATGGGAAAAGTGGGAAGGAGATGGAGGGAGAATTAGAGAAGGAATGGAAATAGATTGTATGCAATTACACTATATATGCAAGAATAATTAATGAAATACTTAAATACTAATAAATATATAATAATAATAATAGCTTGTATGCTGACACCTTAGACCTCAGGTAGTGGTACTATTGAGAGATGGCTTTAGGAGATAGAAGAAAGTTAGGTTAGTAAGCTATGAGTTACTTGCAGGTGGGCCCTTGGAGAGCATGCTGAGAAACTGCCTCCTCCTCTCTTGCCTCTTAACTACCAAGCTGTGATGAGCTTTGCCCACAGACCAACTGTCTGTGTGCTCTTTAATGTACTGTGCATCTTTACCAGAGGTTAAAGTGACAGAACCGAGCAGCCAGGGGCTAAAGCTTCGGAAATTATGAACTCAAACAAACCTTTGCTCTTCTAAGTTCTCGATATCAGGTGCTTTGCCATAGCCAAAGAGAGCTGACTAAAAGAGATGATGTAGAAAAACAATTCTACTTTGTTCTTTGAGGACATGTTACTATTGTCAGGTGCCATGGTAACATCCCTCCTAACCAGTCAGCTACTACCACTTAAGCTTTTATTCCAACAAAAGCAGGTTCCCCTTGATTAAGCCAGTACTGTGTGCCTTTTCTTAATATAAGTAGGAGGCCAGTTGTTTCTGTGATTCAGAAGCCTCCTTTACTTCAACCTCCTCTGATGAATGTGTTTATTCCACACTAGGAACCATGGTAATGATATTTATAGTTACCATGCTTTACCATTCCAGGGATCACTAGCAATAAATGGGGTGCTTTGCAACCAAGTCTTAGCTGTATGTTAAGAAGAAGTGTGAGTAAGAAAACATAGGTAGCAAGTATCAGGGACCATAGCAGTCAGGGTTCTCTTTCCTCTACTCAGCTCATTCCTGGGATATACCCAGTTGTTTTGCCTGTTTGGGGCTCTATTTGCTGACCTGTAAACTAGGGATAAGTTTCAAGGGTATCCTGGTGTTTCACCAAGAGGCTTTTGTGAGTCTATTTGTGTCAATTCTTGAATGCTGCCTGTGACAAATTATGATGGGCAGCAAATACTTAGTGTCTTGTTTTGACTGTTATACCAAGACTTCAGGCAAGAATGGCTAATAGAGTAAAAAAAATTCACTCCTTAACTCCTGGAGAATGGGAATTCCAAGACCAAGGCACCATCACACTTAATATCTGCTGTTTCTGAGTTCATAGTTGGTATCTACTCATTACATTCTCCTGAGTCAGAAGGGAGAGGAACTCTCTTTTATAAGGGTACTAAGCCCTTGAGGGCTCCACTCTCCTGACATCACCATCCCCCAAAGTCTCACCTGCTATTTACTGTTCTATCAAGGGGCAAGTTTGGAATGGGTGAGTTAGGGGAGGGCAACATATTTCATCCATATCACTTGGACGCCATATTTAGCAAAGTCTTCACAAGATAGTGAAGATGATATTTTAAGTGTATCTTGGTAGTAAATCATAACACTTCTGATATTATAAAACAAAATTGTGGATTTTATAGGTGTATAACATTTTAAAGAGTTTGTCCCCAGGTGAAGGGAATCATTCCTTGGGCTACCAAGACATTTAGGAGAGGCATCAATGTTAACTTTCGCTAAATCGTTTTTAGATATTTCATTTCTTTCTTACAATTGTAGTACTACAGGAGGGTGTAATTAATATCCTCCAACAGCCTAAAATAATAAGCTAAATGCAGGACTGTATTTTACACTCAGAGAATTTTGTTTGGACCATGTCTTAGGGGTTCTATTGTTGTAATAAAACACCATGAACAAAAGCAACTTGGGAAGGAATGGATTCTTTTCAGGTTACAGTTCATTATTAAAAAGAGTCAGGACAGGAACTCAGGGTAGAAATTTGCTGGCAGGAACTGAAACAGAAGCCATAGAGGAATGTTGCTTACTTGCTTGCTTTCCATTGCTTATTCAGCCTGCTTTCTTATAACTTCCAGGACCACCAGCCCAGGAGTGGCATTGACCACAGTGAGCTGGGCCGCCCACATCAATCATTAATCAAGAAAATACACCACAGGCTTGCCCAAGGACTAATCTTGTAGGGACATTTTCTCAACTGAAGTACGTTCTTTCCAACTCCAGTTTGTGTCAAGGTGACATAAAACTAGCCAGTCAAGGCCATCTTGTAGAATTGAAGTGTAAATCAAGGAAATTCATCCAAATAATTGATCCTGTCTTCATCTAGACTGAAGTTTTTTCTTGGTCTCTATTTCTGTTCTTGCCTGGGATACCTTTCAAAGGACAATGAGAATTCAAAACCTCCTTTAGTGTGGTTTTTAGTTATTTATTCTAGGAAATATATCTGGGTCATTGTATTATTATTCTTGGTCTTTAGGGAGTCATTGATAGAGTTTGTTGTGCTAAAAGTTGTTATCTTATCTTTCTTCTGCCCAACTACTTACTTGGTTTCTATGAAGGAGCTGGATTTTATAAGATGTAAACAGTATTCAAGTTAGTTTATAAAGAAGCCAGATAGTATACTGACAGAAACAATGACACCCAAGGACTGTGCTGTAAAGGTCTTGTCAATCCTTGTCAAGCCACACTGCACTAGTAGTCAAGGTTTCTTCTGCAGCATAATCAATTTACATTTTGTGCTTCTTCAGGCCCTATTTCAACCTTTTGTAGCTTTAATTTAGGTTATGATATGTCGAGAAAAACAATGAGACTTAAGGTATATTTTATTTCATTATCTTTTAAAGGACTAATCTTATTATCTCAGATAACAAATTGCTGAAGATTTAGGTCATCATATTTTCTTTATTTCTTCAGTGAGTGAGAAGTACTTGGAGTGTTCTGGAACAGTTGTACAACAAGAGATGATTCACAGGTGTTTGCTGGATATTTGAAGTATGTATGTTTACTCCCTAATTTTTTCCTTTTTAATGAATAGTGCCATCTTAACTCCCAAATGCCCCAATGGAATGAAGAAATGTGTTGGATGGAGAAGGTCCCTCAGTCTGAAATTACAAGGCTCTCCAGTAAGCCTTAGAGCTGACAGTACCTTTGAACTTGTGATCTTAGCCTCCTATTTGCTGGAATCATAGATGTATGATACCAAGTCTAGCAATATTTATTTCTTGTCTGGGCAAACATATCAGTAAAATGTCAACTATAATTACACGTGTATATATAAGTTTTATGTTTTTTTCTCCTCTTCATTTTTCTTAGGTTTTTGAGAATTTTTTTTTTTGTTTTTTGAGACAAGGTTTCTCTGTGTAGCTTTGCGCCTTTCCTGGAACTCACTTGGTAGCCCAGGCTGGCCTCGAACTCACAGAGATCTGCCTGCCTCTGCCTTCCGAGTGCTGGGGTTAAAGGCGTGCGCCACCACCGCCCAGCTAAGGTTTTTGAGAATTTTATACAATGTATTTTGATCATATTACACCCTCCCCCTCAGCTCTTCCTAGATACATTCCCCCTTTCTCTGACCACTCACCTTTGTGTCCTTTTAAGACAAAAATCCCATTGACTTCAATTTGTGCCACCAGTATACTCTTGGGTATGTTATCATCTTTATCATCCACTGAAATATGGTCAATCTACCAGGGGCCACACCCTTAAAGAAAACCGACTCTTCCTCTCCAAGAAGCTATCAATTGCCAATAGCTTTTCAGCTAGGGGTTAGAGTTCAGCTGGGACTGTGTCTGGCTTGACCTTAGCATGTTTTATGCATGCTGTTATAACTGCTATGAGTTTATAGGTCCATACCGTTGGTCCAGAAAATGCTGATGGTTGTTTTTTTTTTTCTTTTTTCTTGTAGTTATCTACTGCTTCTGAATCCTATACTCTTTCAATGTTCTCTTCCTCAGTGATCCCTGCACCTTGGGAGAAGAAAGTCTGATATATATGTTTCATTTAGGGATGAACATTCTGTAGTTCCTTATTCTCTGCACCTTACCAGTTATGAGTTGCTGTGGTAATTGCCGTTTGCTATGGAAAGAAGCTTCTTTGATGAGAGATGCACTAATCTATGGATACAAGAAAAAGTCATTAGAAGTCAGTTTAGCAGAACAATATTAGTAAGTTCTCAGCTAGGGCCTATGACCTGTTTAGCTACAGTTGTTGGCCAGGTTTATGAATTTCACTTGTGGGAATGGGCCTTGGATCAAATCAAGTAGTAGTTGATTGCTACTATGAAATTTGTGGCACTGTTGCACCAGTGGACATATCTTGCTATGGGACATTATTATAGCTCACAGTGGTAACTTAAGTCTTGGTAAGATTGGTGATTACTTTCCTCCTCTGATAGTGTACATAGCATCTTCCAGAACAGTGAAAGCTAGCCATTGGGGAAGAAGTGTCCATGTCAATATCAGATCAATTTCTTCATGTTCTATGACTCAAGTATGTGGTATCTTTAGCAGCAGGGCCTTGTTGTCAAATTGTGGAGGGTAATCAAGAGCAGTTTACTAGATTTTAATGTTTGGGAACCTATGAGAACTTACTGGCCAAAAACTCTAAAAGAGGTGGTCTGTTCCTGGTACTCGACTTTTTATATGTTCGCCTGAGGTGTCTAGTAGGGGCATTGACACCCCATTATAGGGTGTTATACTCTCTCTCTCTCTCTCTCTCTCTCTCTCTCTATATATATATATATATATATATATATATATATATATATATATGCATATATACATATATATGTATATATATATATTATACAATAGTGGGTCTTCATATATCTTTTTTAAAATATCTTTACAGTTAGTTATCCGTCTCTGCATTCCCTCTTCTACTCTGTGATCTCATCCCCCACCCCATTTGACCCTTACTATTCCGTTATTTCCCTTTCCATTACTTTTTTCTCTCATTTGAAAGCCTCCCCATTGTCCCTTACTAATTTCTTGACCTCTATGAGTATTCATAATGACAATACATGACTGAAGATTCAATACTAACATCCACAAATAAGAGAAACAAACAGAGTTGTATCTTAAAAGATGATGTGATATTATTAATTCTGTTTTTGCAAATATCTATCAACATGTTTCACAAAAACTAGTTAGTTGAACTCTATGTCTTCTTCTGGTGAAAGTTATGGCAGGGACTCACAGGAAGAGATTAATTTTTCACTTGCAATCTTATGTATATACATATGTATGTAACTGAAATAAAGTATTTCTAAAGCCAGGGAGAGTATTTTTCTTTCTCTATTCTATTCTATTCTATTCTATTCTATTCTATTCTATTCTATTCTATTCTATTCTATTCTATTCTATCCTATTCTACTCTGTTCCATGCAATCTAAAGAAATGCTGATCAAAGCTCTCCCCATTGATTGGCAGACCCACTAATGGGCAGTGCTCTCAATTTGAAAAAGATCTAGGATTAAGCTAGGAAGTGGATGGAGCTTGTGGTTCTTTTCCCAGGTGGGGGTACTTCTTGTATTACATTTCAAGTGTATTTGAAACAGAACCTTCTCTAGCCTTAGAAATGTTGCTGGGTGGGGGATCATTACCTAGGAAAGGTCATATTGCCTGGCTTGAAGAGAGGCAGCTGCTGCTGCCCATGCTGAGGAGGGAGAAGAGTATGAGACTTCTTGTCTCCTGGAAAAAAGGTCTACAAAGAATAGACAAAGATTTGGAGGCCATGCCTTCAGCCCAGAAAGTTTAAGTGACTTCTTCTTCCAGTAGCTTTGCAAATCTTTGTATAGTCTGCTCATTCCCATCACAAAACTTCACCCAATCCACTCCTCTCCTGGCAATCAGTCTTTAGTTTTCCTTGGTCTTGGCTTTTCCATGTGTGCACGTCCCAAATTGCAAACTCCACCTTCTCTCTTTCTTTCCTTTTCACATCAAAAGCCTGATATCATAAAAAAGCCGAATTCTTCTTTTTCTCACCCATCTTCCCCAAATGTCTCTTACCAGGGTTCTAATATTAACTCTCATATCTATGTTGTGTGAATCTCCTTCTCACATCATGGCCCTCTTCCATATGTTCTCAACTGTTGTATGTTGCAGTGTATCTGAACTGTTTAATTACTTGTATTTTCTCTCAATATGCACACTCATATAGACCCGGGACTTGCAACTTAGTGTTTACCTCTACTTTCTACCACAGCTATTCATTTATTTGCTGAATAAGTCAAGTCATATAAAACACAACTTTATAAAACAAAGTACTTTATAAATGCCACTGTGGGCTGATTCTATGTATTATGGGGCAAACTTTTTTTTGCATTACCTCCTTCAGCCATAATAAAGTATGTGGGTGAAGAGTGAATTTATTATTTGTTATACATTATGATATTGAGGCTCAGAGGGGTGATGAGGCAATATGGGGTCACATCTCTGTCTGGTAGGGAAGGACAAGCACCCAACTTTAGATTTTAAGTAGCCCACATTTCAAAAGAAAAATGGCCTCTCTTCCAGTCTCATTCTCATTATGACCTTCAAGCATTTCACTGATTTGTCCTCATATTTTGGAGGTTTCATCTAGAGCTGAAAGTGAAAGGCTTGACATAGATGCATAAAGTTGGGTTCAAGGTGAAACACATTTTTACTGATAATAAAGAATTTTAGATACTCTAAGTATAGCAGTGGGACTACAGAAATAGATTTTTTTTCCCGTAGCGTTTGGCTTACACTACCATCTGATCATAAAGGATTTGGAGCATGATGCCTAAATCTATTAAGGAGATGAAGTGTGTTTGTGTCGACACACATCCTGCAGCTGAAAAGTTAACATACATTAAGAGATGGTTCTGTATAATTCATGTTATTTACTAGTGCAATTTTCCAGGCCCTCCAAACATCATTGAGTGCTCTACTATAAATATGCCTTCAGCCCTTTTCCAAACCACTAGTCATTTGCCCAGCGGGCCATAAAAGCAATGTATCATGTAACCATGTATTGGATGAAATTTCAAAAGCTCTCCATTTAGGCAGCAGGCCTTAGTGGGTTTGGGGGTCTGTAACATTATCCATTTAATTATACATTTGGGCACACAGGAAAAAAAAAAAACCTGTATTATTTACACAATTGCCTGGAATATTCCCTCCAAGCTGTTAGACCTGAGTCAGAAACCATTAGAATGCTAATCAAGAGAAGAATTCGAAATAGATTTCCTTGGTGCAACTGCAGCAAGCTTTCTAGACACTTTTATTTCAGGCATATGCTCCCTCCAACCCCTGGCAGATTCTGTCTCTGAAGATCTTCCATAGTCCTAGTAGGGTTATGGAGCTTCTCATTTGAGAGTACAGGGCAATTTAGAAATATTGGTTCTATTTATTAAAGACAGTACCTTATAGAATACATAAAGCTTTTTATTTGAGGCAAATTGAGTACTCAGAATAGGAAAGTTACTATATCTGGGGGCGGGGTGGGGGCAAGTTGCTGGACACATTTCTTCCAGGAATGGGCATCACTTGAGGTCCTTTCCATTAACTTCCTGAGGGACACATGTATTCCAGAAAGAGAAAGGATAGAGTGTGTAGAAGAAACCCAGAGCATCTGCATTCTTTCTTGATATTTTTGAGTAACTATGTAGTTCTGTATGCTGTATAGGAACAGCTCACTCAGAGGTAAGCAGGAAGTTGTTCCTGCATTCTTCACAGCTGTTTGTGAGGAAACAGACAACTGTAGACATCGTTTAATAAGCAATGTAACAAGAGGACCAAGGTACTAGTTGGGTTGCTCAATCCCAGTGGTCTTTGGATGGGTCCAACTTTCTCGCAGATCAACCTCAGTTCTCACACATCTACATCCTTGTCCACACCAGGAGGTCATTATTTTGGATTTATAGCTCTGTTACAATATGCATTACTTGATCCTGCAACAGACATCAGCCCTTACCTGACTCATCTTTCCCTGCAAGTATTCACCTTTCTGTTTTCTATGCCCTTCCCTGAAGAGGTTATCTGTGCATTAAGTCTCTTGCATACACTTGATACTTGACACGACCAACCAAACACATGCAATATAATATCAAGTGAGATACAGAAAATAAAACTCCATTCGTGATATTTACCCAATCTCTTCTAAACAAGTTATGGTTTTGAACAGCTTTGGGAGGCATTTTCATAATAGAAAGTTCCTTTGTTTTTGATTTTGTTGTTTTTTACTTCTTGGTCTCTAGCACTATGATATATGGTGAATGTTTTGTATTCATTACACACAGAAACTTCCACTGACAAGTAACATTAGGTGATTTACTTGTTCAAAGCTCCATGGCCTTCTTTGGAAACTCTTGGAATATAAGAGGAGACCTAGGGCATAGTAATATCAGCCATCCTTTTTCACATCATTGCTATTATATGGATTGAAAGAGCAGTGGTAGTGCTCCCACAAATGCACTGAGCTTAGAAAATGGCAAATGTTGACTCCTGTCTTATGGATAGAAAGACTTTGTAGAATATATTATTTATCTTAGCCTAATGGCTATTGTCGTTACACATGGAATCTTCCCTGTTAGGAAGTCTGGTATAAGATGGGTCTGTTTTTCCTGGAAACTTCTTTGCGCTCAAGTGACTTCTAGTCATTGCCTTATGGAGGTTTTAGGGCTCTGAAAAACAATCAATAAGCCATTAAATGTATCCTCCACTCTTGTTAAATGGATCTGAACATTCTATAAATGTGTGGTACAATAAAAATAATCCAGTGACTTCAGCTTCAGTTTCTTTCTCTATATCATAGGAGTGGTAGACTGCCTTGAAAATTAGAATTGCATGAAGTGCCTTCCGCTACCATCCAAGTCTGGTTTTGTACATGGCAGGCATTAGTTAAATATATGACACTGGGAAACACTTATTAAAGTTGCCACAACGTTCAATTGATGAGTATGGGAGGTGGGTCTCTTTGAAGCATTTTTTTTCTTCTGCTCCACCGAAAGGTAGGGAGAGAGAAAAGGAGGAAAGAAGGAAAAAAATGTAGGTGAAAGACAAAAAAAATGAAAGGAAGGAGAGATTAGCCACTTGTATGGACAAAGAATACTTCAATGTGTATGAAAGGGCATGCTTCTTTGCATAGAAATCAGTTCTATCTATCTTCCGGGCTTTCAAGCTTGGCTGACCAGGCTGTTGGGATCAGACCGCAGTGTTTATTTGTGCAACCCTCACTTAAGCAGGCAGCTGCCTCAGTCCAGGAATTTTACAGCAGAAACATAAAGTACTGTTGCATCTCTGTGCTTTAGAGTCCTAGGTAGAATTATTTCTTCTTCTGGGGGAAAAAAAGGTGACAATCAGCTAAGGACTATTAAGCTTCATGGCCTTGATCTTATCTTATTACATCTACTCTTACCAGTTCTTAATCATTGCGGTGAAATAACAGTTTTAAAATTTATTGGGACAATTAGAAGCAAACAGTTCTTTTGACCCCTGGCTCTTTCAAAGGCACATGATACTGCAAGGGAAAGCGGAGCCGCAAGACTGAAGTGCTTTTCAAGGTGTTTGCACTTCGATGCCCATTTTAGATTCCAGCATGCCTGGAGGAAGACCATGGACCACAACCCTAGTGTTTGTCTCTTAGCTTTCCCACTGATGTGTGAGCTCATCTCAGGGTTGCAGCTTGACCAGACCGCATTTGAAGAGGAAAGGATTCAAAGTCCTCCTTCCATCTCAAAAACCCTTTATTTAGAAAAAAGGACCTAATTCTTCTAGGCCATTGAAATCAATGCTTTGCCTAAGGCTATACCTATTCTGTTGGCCTCATCTTGCTGTGTGAAGATGAACATGTGACTTATCTTTTTTGCCTCAAGCTCCCTGGCACTGGATACCAAGGTTAAACAGCTGTGTAATAAGTTATTATTATTATTATTGTAGATTAGAAGGCATGGCCTAGGTAGGACCTGGTCCTTTTTTTTCTTTCTTTGAGAAGCTTATACATGCACACAGTGTGTCTTGGTTGAATCAACCCCTGGCTCTCCTTCCAATTCCTCCCAGATGTCCTCTCCATACTGATCTCCCCAACTCTATATCCTCTTTTTCTAACCTACTGAGTCCACTAGTGGATTAGGACCAGGCTATAAATAAGAAACTGAGGCAGTGAGGGTCCACACCAGAAAATTCACTGTTAGAAAAATGATAAATAGGACTAATTTACTTGGAAGTTGGATCCAGAGGCTGGGGGTCAATTCAGGCTGGGCAGACAGCATGTTTATTAGGTAGGCTGAAGTTCTCACAGAAGTATCCACTAGCAAGAGTTTATGTACTGAACCAATATCCTAGACAGGATAAGCTGTGATTGTGATGGGATAGCAAAGTGTGTGGAGGAACCTATTAATATTTCAATCACTGAGGTTTAGCTTGTATGTGAGAGTATTGGGGAAAACAAACAGAAGATATGGTAGAATGAGGTCTGGACAGGCTTTGGCTGTCAAATGTTTCAGGTCAATGCTGGAAGTCATTTTCAGGGTTCAAGTTCTCAGCCACTCTTGTTCAGTGTTGCATGTGTCACTGAAGTACTCCAAGGTTTATCTCACTCAGTGCTAACATACTTTCCATTTTATGTGAAATCTCTGCTTCTCAAATGGTGTATTAAATAATGTACATGCTGGTTGTAGGTGCAATGTGTGTACAAATATTAAAGATGAAGCCTGTATCCTACCATCTAACATTTTTATCAATGGAATATCTATGGGTAAGAAGAGTAACAACAACAGTAGTATAGTTGTTCTATTTTCTGAGCACTTACCAAGTGCTATGATGGTGAGTACTTTACATATATGAGGTCTCTTCAATCACTGTACTAATTCTGTGAGATAAGTACAGTCTTATCTTGATTTCATAGATGAGATTGTTGAGCTTTGGAATGGCAAGCAGATCTATGGCAGTCACACAATCCACAAATAGCAAAGTTAAGTTAGACTGAAATCTGGATAGCTTGACTTTTTGATTTGGACATATCAAGGAAGCAATATACCAGAGGAAGCCAAATGTTATGAAAAATACACAGGAAAACATCTAAAGTAGTGTATGAAAAAAATAAAGCCAAATGGCACAATCATTTAAACATATGGTGGGTAGTTTTATGTCAACTTGAGATAAGCTAGTGTCATCTGGGAAGAGGGAGCCTCAACTGAGAAAATGCCTACATCAAATCTGTGGGGGTAGTTTTAAAATCATGAGTGATGTGTGAGGGCTCTGTCTATTGTGGACAGTACCAAGCCTGGGCAAAGGGTCCTGAGCTGTATAAAAGCACAAGTTGAATGAGCCACGGGGAACAATCCAATAAACTGCATTCCTCTGTGGTCTCTGCTTCAGTCTTGACTCCAGGCTCCTGACTTGTTTGAGTTCATGCCTTGGCTTCCTTCACTAATGGACTGTGATCAGAATATGTAAGCCAAATTAACCTCTCTTCCCCAAATTGCTTTTAGTCATGGTCTTTATTGTAGGGATAGAAAACCAAAGAGGACAAAACAGGCATTTGTAAAACTAATGATTTCTACAGTGTCTGTTTTCCTCTTAATCTTCACTCCTCATTCCTTCATAGTCACTATGCTAGGTAGAGAGTATAGACATAGAAATAAAGAGAGGGAGATGCTACTGTATTATAATCTAGTATTTAAGATAAATGCATAGCCTCCATGTTGCCTAAGAGAAAATAGAATCTTAGAGTTAGCTGGTCTCAAGGTCAGTTACCTGTGACTGATCTAGCTTCTTCCCTGACTGCTAGACTCCTTTGTGACACGCTGCTTCCCTCAAAGGTCCCTGTCATCACAAATGGCCCCATTCTCACAGTCAAACACCTCTGTTACTCCGATTTCCATTTTTTTTTGTTTGTTTGAAGGTAATGAAGCTTCAGTTATCCTGAAAGCCGATACTGTCATTTCCCAAATGGTAGAATTAAATTCATTACTAATGCTTCATACTCCATTCAGGTAAGCTCAGCTACCAATCCGAGTGCTGAAGTGAGACACCTATAATCATCCCTTTATTGTTTGCTCATTTTACGAGGCCTTTCCCTCCCCTCTCACATCCCCACAGCCATCAGGAATTCACATTGTGGAGGTTCCTTGGCGGCCTTGTGGGCAAGCATCTCAATTTCCAAACATCTGGCTAGTTTCAATCAATGAGGCTCTAACACACTGCTCCTGGGGCTGTAGTGGTACTTTCGGGGGTCGTTGAATTCAGGATTCAGAGTCTGTAATAAGCATCCAGACGGTCTCTGAATCCTTTTGTTCATGAAAAACTACTGAAGCTGGGTTAGATGAAGTACAAACTGAAAACAAAATCTAACAGGGCTAATAGATTTGACAGCAAGCTTACTAAGATGGGGGCAAGCATATGCCTCTCAAAATCAAAATTCTACTGGTGATAATGAGAGAAACGAATCCAAAAAGAGCTTTAAACAACCAGGGGAAACTGAATGTCCAAAGTAGAGGAAACGGGCCTGTTCTTAACAATAGGCCAATAATCAGACATTCTATTACTTGAGTTGTGTTTTGTAGCTTTAAAGTGTAACCACACCTGTGGACACAGGATAACAAGGAAGGGACTTTGTAGTCACATAACTGGATTCAGACCTAATTCTTTCCAACTATTAGCTGAATGAACTTGAGCAAGTCATTCAGCCGGTTGCCATATGTTTTCTGGGGATGGTAAATACTATTCCTACCATTCTACGAAATGAAATCAAGCAAAATATGGAAAGAGCATGCTTGCAACATAGGCAATGCCATATGTTCATGTCATTATCACATTTATTCTCTATATTGGGTCTGCTGAGATGGTAGAATAAATGTCAACTGTATTGGAAATTTACCTGGGATCATGCTAGTAATAAGTTGTTGAATCACAGTTTAAACCCAGCGTGAGTGATTTTTTTCATTCATTCATTCATTAATTCATTAATTCATGGATTTCTTCATCAAGTGTAAAATGAGTCCATGTTATATGACAGCCACATTATTGGGGATAAAAAGATTAACCAATTTTGTGAGTATATGTATGTTCATGTGTATGTAGGTGCACAAATGTGTAGGGCAGCCAGAGGCCAGACCAAAGTTGTTCCTCAGAAGCATTACAATTTTTTTTTTTTGAGAAAGAATGGTGTTCTGATACTTGAGACTCACTGGTTAGGAAAAGCCAGCTTGCCCATGAACTCCAGGGATCTTCTTTCTCTTACTCCTCAGTTCTGGGGTACATGACACTGTACCCAGCTTTTGAAATGTAGGTTCTGTGGCTCAAACTCAGGTGTTCAGGCAAGTACTTTGCCTAGTGAGTCATCTTCCTCAGACCCTAGAAGTTAATCTTGATGTAGATATTTCCTAAAAGGTGTCATAATAATGACCATTCTGAAACATCTGACAGAGGTATTGGCTTGGGAAAAACTGGAAGCTAGTGGACAATAGTGAGGAAAGCTGTCAACCAACCTTGGACTTTACTAGAAGTTGCTATCTATAGCTGATCAAATTAGAAGCTCTTTAAGAAGCATCATGAACTACTGTCCCATTAAATGAAGAGGACAGTATTATATTCTTATTACACATGAGCACTGACAGGTTAGGTGTTGAACTCACTAGATTAAAAGCCCATCCTATCACTCACTGGCTATGTGACTGTCAATAAATTAATTGAACTCTTTGAATCTCTGAAGCTCTATTAAATGCTGACAAGCCCAAGTTCTCATTGAAAATTAAATGAGAACTTTCCAATCTTATGTTTGATCATTCCTTTTCTACAGAATACATATTAAAATCCCATAGACAGTCTCAAAAATACAAGCATAAGAAATTGTGCTCTAATTTGGGATTTGGGGTGGTGACAGTCAGTTTTATATTTGCCCTTGTGGATGCTTCTGGGGAGGAGGAGGAGTAAGCAACCTTACCTTGCCCAGCCAAGGGTAGAAAAAGTTGAATGGATTGGGTATATAGATCCATATTGGTAGAATATTTTCTAGGTATGCATCAGACCCTGGACTTGATTTCTAGTAGCACAATGATTAAAGTGGTAATAATTTTGATAAGAATTGCCAGTGCAAGACACCTAATGTAAAAGTTTGATGTGATCTATATTCATTTAGTAATGACATAGGACACCCAGTAACATCTCTTAGACTAATTGTCTGGGTTTTGATTTGGGAAAACTTGATATTAGTCTCTCATTCAATCAGTAATTAATTAGTTAATTAATTAATTAATAGAAAATAGATTATTTTCTTCTACAATACATCAATCTTTAATACAACTTTCAGCCTTCTTTCATCTGGTATTTGCAGGCCCAGGAGAAGAGTGCAGAGGTCCTCATACAATGCGTCCAAATATTGAAATGTTAAAGAACAAGCCAGTTCACTTAAACATGTCCTTTGACCTCAACAAAAATATGTCGTAACACAGCAGGAAGTTGGCTTGGAATAATGATGCTGAGGTTTAATGTTTTCCTCCAGAGGGGGGTGACCTGGGGAGATCTGGCTCCTGAAAATGAGGTTTTTCTTTTCCTACCCCTGCTTTTCCTGTACCACAAATGGCTTTGAGTGAGCTGTGTGGTCTCAGTGCACTTCCATAGTGATCTCTGGGTTCCTTTTTGTGTGAGTCATTGGCAGTTTGGCTAAGTACTCAAAGCTCTAGGCACCCTAAAACCAATGTCAAAGATAGATACAATGACTTAGTGATCCTTGAAGTCAACCCCCAGCTCTGATATACCATGGTCAAGTTTTTATGGCTGGAGTCTGAATTATTTGAGATGTGGACAATACTGATTTGTGCTGTGTACAGATGAGATGCTTTGTCTAGAAAGAAACATGTTTTATTAGAATTTGTAAAGAATGGCATAGGAATCAGAAATGTTCTATAGATAGGTCTTGATGGTTACATCAGTAGTTCACTGCAGAGTCTTTAGAATCCAAACACTTGTCAAGTCTCAAAACAGCCATGAGCAACCAAGTTGAGAACCACAGGCAAACATTTACTTCCTTGCATTTATTTCTGAAAACTTCAAGTTTCCATTCCAAGGACTAGCCCATTGTTTTTTGGAGGGGACCCGGGAATGGTCTTTAAGAGATTTTCTCTTTAGTGGAAAACAGTGTGTATAAAGGTGAAAGTTCAATAGAATAATAAGCAAGAACAATGTCAATCTCATATTCCCACTCATTATAGTTCATCTAAAAGATTTTATTTACATTTATGTATTTATTTAATGCATGTGCATGTATGTGCGGGGGGGGGGGGGAGTCAGAGCACAGCCTTCAAGAGTCAGTTCTTCCCATCTATCACAAGGATTCTAGGAATTGAACTCAGTATCAGGGTTGGCAGCAAGTGTTTTTATCTGCTGAGCTACGTTAAAGGCCCTAGAAGAGGTTCTGAATGCATTATCTCCTCAATAAAATCCAGCAAGCATAGCATTTCTTAAAATTAGTCAATGTGAGGACCTTCATTGCAAGTGAGAACATGTTACCGAAGCTCCTACTAGCCACATACACATCTATCTACCTGTATAGTTGCACTGCAACATTGTTACACTTTGCCCCAGATACACAGACTCTAGAATAATGCTGTCATGATGGCACCTTCCCTAATGTATTCTTGCAATGCACAAAAGCTCAGAATGTATTTCCCAGCACTGCTAACATGTGTGCAGGCTGGCTCACTGCCTGTAACCTTATACCTGCCATTCTGGGAGAGGCTGAGTTGAATGGAGAAGAAAAGTGTGCTGTGCTATTTAGAACACTCTCCCACATGCTCCCTCTGAGAGATTCACACCAAGCAGAAAACCCAACACATCCCAAGAATTAGAGTTTAGTGATGGGAATGAAAAGTAGTACATAGAGAAGCAAATATGACAGCATTACACAGAAAGCAACCCCAAATATAGCCTCATTGGAGAAAATAAAATGGGAGACAGTTGGTCAAAACAAACAAGGAGAAATAGCAGACATTGTTGTGGAATAATCTTTTTGTATACTGTGACGGTGTGTCATTCTGATTGGTTTTAAAAAGTTGAATGGCCAATAGCTAGACATGATTTCCAGGTACACAGGATGCTGGGAAGAAGGAAGTGTCACCAGCCAGCCAGAGAGGAAGCAGCATGGACAGTACAGAGTATAGGTAATAAAGCCATCAAATGAAAAGTAGACTGGTAAAAATGGGTTAAGTGTAAGAGCTAGTTAGTAATGAGCCTAAAGTATCGACCAAGCTTTTACAATTAATAATAAGTTTTCCATGTCATTATTGGGGAGTCCGCAGTCCTGATGAAAAGGTCTGACTACAGATAGTGCCCAATATCCAGACACATATATCCACATGAGACCTGAGAATCTTTAAAAAAAGATTCTAACAAACAAAAATGGAGGCAAACATGGCTTCCTGTCAGCTGCCTGCATGTTTGAGCTGCCAGTGCACCATGAGCTAAGCCACATGGTGGGTTTAAGGTTTTGTTCATGCAGACAGAAAAGGTCACAGAAACTCAGTAAAGCAGGTTCACATGGAAAAAAAAACTTTAAACAGGTTACAGTGTGTTTATAAATGAATGTGCACAGGCTTTAGAAAATATGGGTATAGATAGTCATAGAAAAAATAAATAGTTTAAAACTAACAAGTAAAGTCTTTAAACAGAGAGTAAGGTAATAAAAAATAAACCATGTAAGGATGGAAAATACACAGGGAGTCTGGATGCTATATTGTGTATGTTAACTTTGAATTTTTTAAATGCTGATGTACAAAAAACATTAGCTGCTGAGAGATATTGGGTTATGGAAACTGCTAAATTAAACCAATCTATATATTTAAAAATATATCTTAACTTCAAAATGGAATCCAGACATTGTGTTGCATGGGGAGAGGTTATGCTTTTGTTTCCATAGAAAATGAAAGTCTCTGGATCCTTTCCAGATTAATAGAGATCAGATTTGACTGAGGGAGATCTGAGTATCTTGTCTACAGTCATGGAGGAGGAAACAAAAAAGACTACAGGATAGGTGATATGCAAGCTAATCTCTTGACATAGGAAAAGCTCTGAGATGAGATGAGACATGATAAATCTTGTTGGCTACAGAGTTCTGATGACTTATTATTACATGTCATCCTTTCACATGGCATGAACAGAGATTTATGCTGGTTTGGTTATATAGTCCAAATGGACCTATAATATTAACAGATGCCTCTTACCTGTTCAAACATAAAACAACAAAAAACATCTTTAACTTGTGTACACCACATGCTCCATACTTGTGTTATTGTAGATATATATGTTATCTTTGAAAATTCATGTGTTTTCAGAGCAAGGGAACCAGACATCAATGAAAATGCATGGCCCAGGTGATCCAGCATCTCAGAGTGCCACTGTTGCAATTTTCTCAGAGTTCTGCATCCAGAACAGCTTCAGTTGCTGACAAAGATTGTCCAGCCTCACAGACTACTCTAGTCAGGACCTCAGCTAAGCATTACACTTTACCATAGCACAGAGATTGGACAACAAATAATACAGCTAATTCTCCCCAGACTTGACCATTTTCCCAATTTTTCCAGGGTCTCCTAAAGATGCCAGTGCCCCAGAACAACAGGAAGCAGTCTAGGGAACATGACACCCACATTCCCAAGAGGTAGGGTTGGTGGCTTTTGGTCATTTGATATTTGTCATTATTTAGGAGGGTTGGTTAAAAGTTGTTATTGGTCATGATCAGGAAAAAAAGCTAAACAAACTAGTTAGATTCAAGGATCTCTTTCTGAAAGAAAAGGGGGATATAGTATAGAAATGCTGAGATAATAGGGTGGATTGTTGAATCTACTATTAAACAACCACTGGTCTCAAATATTTTACATTGCTATTTTTTGTATATTTATATAAATTTAAGGTTATTTTTTATATTTTGTTATAGTGTATACATGTTTCTATTCTTGTTTAAGGTATTGTACCTATGCAGCTCATTTTAAAAGGTTATGTAAAGTTTTAGTTTTTGAAAGCTTTTTAGGATAATAGTCATCTGTAACTATTGAACTTATGTTAGGTATGTTTTCAAGGTCACTCACAGATATATTTTAGATATATAGGTGATCTTCAAACAGTTTAAAGGCCTACTGAATATGACATTTAAAATATTTGATAATATAAGGCTTTTCATGACAGTGAGAAATGTCTGCTCCTGGCAACACCAATTTACTTAACAAAAGTATGTTGGACATTAAAGAACCTCTATATGGAGTTTGCTTTCTTTATTGCAAAAGCTAGCCATTTGGGCAAGAAACTGCCTTGCCTCAACTGCTGACAGTATGCTGTCCAAACTGAACCAGCAAGACACAAAGAAAATTGACTGCTGAATTTTGCCAAGACAGGGTAGGACAGTCATTCAAAAATTCCTGTGTCACAGAAAAGTCTGTCAGATATTCTAGGCCTGTAGGCTGAAAAAGTATGCCAGAACTTTGCAGAGGAACCCTGGATAACTGTTTAAGCAGCTAGCTGTTTCTGTTGTTTCTTTTAGTTTTGGAAGTCACTTGTTCTGGACTTTCTGTTTACTAAGGTAATATTATATCCTTCTGGGTTTTTTTTATGGTATTGAAGACTAGATCATCATAGTTATAGTCTTCATTAGTTATGACAGAAGATAAATTAGATTATAGTTTTAATTAGTTATGACAGAAGATAAATTAGGTACAGAACTTTGAACTCACCAAGATAAATAATAAAGTATTTTCTTCTAAATTGTCAAATACAAATGAACTAAACATTGTGAATGTAATTCTTACCTGTTAATTGTTTTTATTATATATAATTTTACTGTGTTAAAGATAAGCTTTCTCCTTTTTATTCAGATGAAAGAGGGAAATGTTGTGGAATAATCCTTATGTATACTGTGAAGATATGTCATTCTGATTAGTTTAATAAAAAAGCATAATGTGCAATAGTTAGGCAAGAATTTCAGGCACACAGGATGCTGGGAAGAAGAAAGGGGAGCCACCAGACAGATAGAAAGGAAGCAGCATGAACAGTACAGAGTGATGGTAATAACACCATGAGACAAAAAGTAGATTGATAAAAATGAGTTAATTTAACTTGTAAGAACTAGTTATTAACAAGCCTAAGCTAATGGCCAAGTTTTATAATTAATATTAAGTCTCTGTGTCATTATTGGCTAGCCAGACATCCTGACAAAAAGGTCTGACTACAACACTTATCAAATGGAAACACAAATTTTGGATTAAGATCTTGAATTATTCACTAATGAATTATGACCAGCAGACATGAACCTGTGCTCTCTCCACCCTGTGTGCTTCTAGGTGGTCAACCTACAGGGACCATGATGCCATCTCTGCTCTTCCCTTTAATGTACTTATGACCTTAGTTAACTAAACTTTCTGCCCTAGAATTTTGTCTGCAAAATGTCACTAGTTATACCACCCAGACAGTTTCTTTGTGATCTATGTATAATATATCATCTGCAAATTGGCTTAGGTTGGTGTTTAGAAAGTGATGTTTTATCTAGAGTATATTGAATATTATCAATTTATGTTCCCCCTTTCAGGGTTCAACACAGGATCTCCAATAAAGGTTAAACAAATGTTGAAATGTTTGTTTTCAGATACAATGGAGTATAATCTACATCTGATAAAAATGTTCATTTCATGTGTAGGCCACAGTTAATTTTAACAGTTCTATATATGCATATAATTATCAGCACAGTCAAAATATAGGAAAGTGCTGTGGAATAATCCTCTTGCATGCTACAAAGATTTGTCACTTGAACTGGTTTAATAAAACACTGATTGGCCAGTAGCCAGGCAGGAAGTATAGGCAAGAGGACAAAACTAAGGATGATGGAAAGGAGAAGGGCAGAGTCAGGAGATGCCAGCCAGCCACTAGAGGAACAAGATGTGCTAGAGGACTAAGAAAGCCATGAACCACATGGCAAAACATAGATTAATAGAAATGGGTTAATTTAAATGTAAGAGCTAGTTAGTAATAAGCCTGAGCTATTGGATGAGCATTTACAAATAATATTAAGTCTCTGTGTGGTAATTTGGAAGCAGCTATTGGGACGGGAAGCAGGTGATCAGGACAGGAATGTCTGTTTACAGGAATTGTAAAGTGTCCTGTTATCAACTGTCAAATCTAGGCTCTGTTACATCACCAATCTGCTTTCTGTCATTGTAGATGAGTTATTCAATCCCTGGAATTTGTATCACTGGACCATGAATTTCATATGGAGTCACATGCTCCACTGTTTTTTGGCTCTTCTTCACAATGTGAATGGGTTTAAGGACGCATTTATATGAATTTTACTTTATATTTTACTGTTTCTTGAGTTTATAATTGATTTATTTGCATTATTGAGTAATACATTGTAACAAAGATATATCAAGATTTGTTCATCTATTTACTTATGAATGGAATCTTTTGCTGTCATCAAATTTTAGCTCCTGTAATAAAGCTACATAAGTATTCATTTGGGCATGTGTTTTCATTCATGTCTGGTAAGTACATAGTTATGTAATTTGGAACTGTATAATAAACAATATTTATTTAGAGTCATACATAAACATATTCCTGCATGAACATTTCCCACAGTAGTTGTACCATTTTGTATTACCAGTGATGTATGGGGTTGCCAGGTCTATTCATTATTACTAAAGCAAAATGATCTTGACATAAAAAATAGATATTTCTATTAAAATGTGTAGTGGTATATCCTGGTTGATTTTTATTTCTTTCATAACTAATCTTGTACTTTGGATAGACTTCAGGACTTCATTAGTGAACATTAGGCCCTGCCTCTGAGCTACAGCTATATCCTTTTCATTTATCTATAAATGTTTTCATTAACATGTATTCATTATACAAAGTAGTAAGATTCATAATGACATTTTCATTCAAGTAATTTGTTATTTGACAGTGTTTATCATCACCCAATATTTCTTATTTCCTCGTTCCCTGCTGGTACCCTTCCTCTTCCCAGTCCCCTTAATACTTTTATGTCTCATATGTTTATGTTTATATAAATATTTATTATAAATAATCTAGTTTCCACACATGATGGAAAACATGTAGTATCTGTTTCCCCAAGTCTGGCTTTCTTTGCTTATGATGATCTGTGCTTCTACTCATTTTCCTGAAAATAATATAATTTAATTCTTTATGGCTGAATAAAACTCCCCCACATTTTCTTTATCCATTTATCTCTTGATGAGCTCCTATATTGATTATGTAACTTGGCTTTTTGTCTTTTCTGAGGCTTTTGCTCCAAATTATTATTATTTTTAAATTTTGTGTTCATTTCCTTGATATTTTGCATGTTTGGCAATATTTACATGAGTTCTCAACAGCCTTTTTCTTTTTAACATTTTATTGATTCTTTGAGGATTTTACAACATGGGTCCCAATCCCTCTCATCTCCCTGTCCCCTCACTTCCACCCTTTGCCCATGTAACTCCTCTCCCCCCCAAAAAAAAAATTTAAAAGTAAAACCAAAGATACCAAAAACAATCAAACAAACAAATCTCAGCACAGAAGCTGTAGTGTGTAGTGTGGCCCAGTGAATCACAATGCATACCCTTTAGTCCATACATCTTTACTTGTAAGTGTTCATTGCAATGAGTCATTGGTCTGGTTTTGCCAGGTGGGTACGATATTTGTAGATCAATTTAATACTCATTTAAATTATTTTAAGCCTTTATGATAATTTTTTTAGCCTAGCTAATTTCATGCTTGTAAGAACTAACTGTATTTTTGTGATCATTTCCACATACCTCTAGGAACACTCTAGAAGACTGTCTGTTAGCATTGGTTAGATCATCAACACTTGTGATGGTTTTCAGCTAGTAAGTTTCTGGTCATTCTTCAGCTTGCTTCTTGCATTGCTGAATATACCTGCCCATCATATACAAGTCATGCCTTTTTAATTACTGAGTGTACATGTGTCTTTATATTTAGCCATTGACTTCAAGGAGAAGTTATGGACCCATGGAGTCCTTTAAAGTTTTGTTCAGCTCTCTAAATGTTCACTTTTCTAATTCTAGCCACATAAATCTCTTTGAACTCTAGTGTCAATCTATTCAACTTTTGAAGAATACTTTGTTCGCTTTGGGGACTTTTCCTTATACTACAGACTGGAGAATAGATGTGGTAGAAATTTTGGACAATTGCAGGGTTTCTACTGGTGTGATGAAACACCATCACCAAAAAGCAAGTTGGGGAGAAAAGGTTTTATTTGACTTATACTTCCAGATCACAGTTCATAATAGAAGTACATCAGGACAGGAACTCAAATAGGGCAAGAACCTGGAGGCAAGAGCTGATTCAGAGGCCATGGATGGGTGCTGCTTACTGGCTTGCTCCCTATGGCTTGCTCATTCTGTTTCCTTATAGAACCCAGTACCACTGCCCCAGGAATGGCATCACCCACAATTGTCTGGGCCCTCCCTCATCAATCACTAATTAAGAAAAAACATGCCTTAGAGTTGGATCTTACAGAGGCATTTTCTCAATCGAAGCTCCTTCCTTTCAGATAACTCTAGCTTGTGTCGAGTTGATTTAACCAGCCTGCACACAGGGATTGCATTTTAATTTCCATCTGAATTCAGGAGAAACAAAATCCTGGGCTTTTTGTTGTAATACATGTTTCATATATTTTTCTTGCCAGTTAAGCAGGGGCACAGATATGGTCTCAACCATCCATCACACTTGCATGAGAAAGCTGAACTCCTTAACAGAGTGGATAACATTATCAAGATCAAATGATTCCATTAGAAGCTGGAACCAGAGCATATGCTGGTGGTCAAGTTCTTTCTATTTCTGTTTCTGCCAAGGTCAAAATTTCTTACCTCACCAGGGCTTTGTAATGGTTCCTTCCTCTAGTTAATGTATTTAGGTCAAGTCTGTGGGCAGTTGGCAATTGAATTGTTATTGGTTCTCTTTGAAAATTGCTTAGATTCAAGCTCTTTTGTCCTTTGCACTATGACTACACATTTCATGTATAGCTGGTGAATTTAGATGAAGGAATGTTTCTGCTACATAGAATGTTCTACCTGTTTCTAAACTGGATTGGATTGTGATCTCTTAGAGAAAGATCAAGCCTTCAATATTGTTGATATTCATACCATATATTAGCATAAGTCACACCGTGTTTCCAATACCAATTAGTTAAATAAGTATAAATACCTCACTATGAGTTATTACAATAGAAATCAATTTAATCAAATTATTTCAAGTCATGTCTGCTTGCTTTCACTTTTTCCATAAATAATAATCGTACAAAATATGTTTACACCAATGTTCAGTGTATGTGGGGAACTGGTCCCAAAATACCCCAAGCAAGTGAGTCCTTTGTGTAAAGTGATACTGCAGTTGTATATGACCTATGCCATTCTCTTTCATAATTTGAATAATTTCTAAAGATTCAAGTCTAGTATCTACATATGGGAGAGCACATGTGGTGTTTGCCTCTCTATGTCTGAATTCTTCACTCAGAAATATTATGTCTAGCTGAATCCATGTACTTGTGAATTTCATAATTTTATTTTTTTCTTCACAGGTGAATAATTTTTCATTATATATATGTTCAACACTTTCATGATCCATTTATCAATTGAAGGATATTTAAGTTGCTTCCATATCCCAGCTATTGTGAATAGGGCAGCAAGGAGCATGAATGAGCAAGTATCCCTAGTAGGATATAGAGTCCTTTGGGAATATATTTAGGAGTGGTATAGATGGATGGTATATAATACCAATACAATGTAAATAATGCCCAAATAATTGTTACGCTGTATTGTTTAGGGAATAATTAAAAGTATGTTTATATCAGAATGGACATACTTTTTGGATATATTTCTTCCATCTAGGTTTTCATGAATCCATGAGCGTGTGGGTATGGAGGGACAAGCATATCTACATATAAATTTGATTATGTTCAATGAATTTTATTTTTCTCAAACTGAAAACATACAACTTAAACTTTAGGTTCTTGATATTAAATTTCACTCTCTATACTATGTTTGAGAGGTCTTATTCTAGCTCATTCTGTGCAAGGCTAAATTCTATATATCCTGTCTCTACATTTAATCTGTCTCTTGGGCTTCAATCTAGAAATTTCTACTTGAATATATTTCTTGTATGCTAAGAACTTCATATTTACATCCAAAAGAGTACTGGTAAATTTTCTTAATTAAGAATTCTCTCACTGGGTTCTCTATTGTGCCTTTAAGACAATGTCCAGAACATTTATTCCATCATAAAATTCCTTCAGTATGCAATCCCTTGTGACTCCAGCTTCATTGCCAAATCCTACTTATCCCTTCAACTCTCTATAACTATTAAAGTTTATTATGTTGATTAATTTATTTCTTACCCTATTCTTTGTCTTACAATGTGAGATTTCTTCTGATTACTTTAGATGCATTTATTTATTTACCTTTCTTGTTCTTTGTCTAGAATGCTGTTTGCTGTGTGTGACAGATAACAGGATACTTTGTCTCTGACATGTGATTGCTCTTGGCCATAAACTGTTCTGGGAAAAGTGGGAGAGAAAATGTACAAAAATTGAGTCCTTTCCACTAATCTGTGTGGTCAGAACCCCCATGTGATTGGATCAGGAGATAGGACTCGGTTGACCTCTATGGATAAATCAAACTTAACCGAGTCATTCTGCTGTAGAGGAAACATGCATTTTTCTGTAAGGAAGAACTTAACTTTTTCCAGCTTCTGGGAATGTCCATAGCTTGATGGCTTTGAACTCCTGCTAAGGTCTGCCCTTGGCAGAGGAGAATCACCTCTATGATGTTAAATCCTTCCATGGGCATCCCTCATCCACAGACTGATTAATTTATAAATATAGTGGCTTGGTTCCCCATTCCAAATTTGGGAAAATTTGAAGGAGCCATCACAGTTCCAATCCCTTCCATTCATGTGTGACAGGTGTGACTGTAGGACACAGGGTTAGGGTAGTATTTTCCTTAAATTAATTGCGCATCTTGCATTTCAGCTATTTTTACAATTCCTTTAAGAGTTATGTCCTATCAGTATGACCTTGATGATTATGTATTACTTTTTAAACTTTATATTTTTAATATTTTATTATAAATGAAAGAACAGAATTATTTCCTGTCAGTATAACATGACAAATGAATACAAAAAGATGATAAATATGGTTTTGGTGAATGATTACGTGTATATGTAAATTACATTTTTATAAAAACAAGAGTATATCATCTCTAGAGTTTTGAATCCTAATCTCCTTCACTTAATAATATATCATGTGCCTTAAACCACATCAATAAACAAGCATTTACATGATTTTTTAAGTACTGCTGAGTAGCTGACATTTTACCTCTGTGGACATGTAATGCTTTATTGAAAACAATCCTTCATTTCTTTATCTTCAAGTTGTTCCCTTTTCTTCATTGCTGTAAGCAGCAATACAATGAAAACTTCTGAAAATACTTTTGCGATTTTTCTTGGGATAAATTTGTAGAAGTGGAACAGCAGGATATAAATGGCATATTTTCAGTTTTTTAATTTATAGTGCCAAATATCCTTCCAAACAATGTGAACAAATTTGATTTTCTACCAGCTGCATAAACAAATATATTTTCAGCCTTGATATGATATAGGAATTGCCACTCTTTTATAGTAGTATTTCTCTGACTGTCAGCAAATAGTCCTTTCTCAATATTTGCCTTTATTTTCTCTTTCTCCTTGGCATTTGCATCCTTTTTCAAGTTGCGATCATTTTTTATACCCTTTAATATTTTTAGTTAACTTCTATATCTTTTCTTATTGACTTTCAGGTCTGAACATTAGTATTTACCTTATTTTAGTGTTGCAAATATCACTCGTATTTGTGTCACTTGTCTTTATAATACTGGTAATAGTGATTATAGTCAGGCTACTTCCCTTGTTTTATTATTGCTGCTGTTGGTAGTGCTGGTGTTGTTGTTGTTGCAGCATAGTTTGGTGGTATTGGTCCTGATGCTGCTGTGTTTTATTATAGTCATGGTGATGATGCTTAATTTTACTTCACTGAAGTTTACCAGTATTTTTTACCAGTATTTTCTGCTTATCACTTTTACATGTAATGCCTTCTAATGAAAAAAAGAAAGCCATTGCTATGGTAAAATACACATTTTAAAAAATTGCACCATTTGTTCTAATATATATATGTATTAGAACAAATACATATGTACACACATAAACATATGTGTGTGTGCACTCATGCACTGTTTAATCCTTATCTGGAGTTCAATGATATAAAATGTGTATTAGTTTGAAAACATCTTGAGACAATGAAAAGATAAGACTGAACTTACTGTTTCCAAATAGGGACAGCTAAGCTGCGCGATGCAGAGTCCTCAAGAGAGCAGATCTAACATGGGGTGCTGAAGAAGGATGTAGTAGTGGCACATGGGTATCTAGGGACCTAGATTTCCTGCCTCTGCAGAAGAAAGGTTAGTTGAGAAGCTTGCTGCAGATTGGCTGACACTATGAGATGTGTTTCTTGGGGGTGTAAGGAACTAGTAAGCTATTTTTCCAAAGTCAGTGACTGTCAATGGTTGACTGCCTTGTAAAAGCAGACTCAGTGAAGTAATTGGTGATCAACTGAACAGGTGTAAAAGCACTTTTGGCATTCACTTGTCACAAAGGTTACAGGAAAAAAATCAGACTTTTCTTAGCATTGTGGGGGCCTTCACAATCCTCAGTAGGGATCCCCACCCTGAAATCAATGAGAAGGAAAGTGTTTGATTGGATTTGGATGTGTTCATTTCTTTCTAAAACATGAATTCCTTGAGAAAAGAAACGGTATTTCTTCTCTTTACTCCAGTACCAAAGGTGCTGGTGGGAAATGAAATTGTTTGATAAACTAAAACCAGGAGCTTGGCTTTCAAGCCCAGCTAAAGCAGAGGGAGATGCCGTAAAGCACCATTAAATGTTAGACTCATGGGCTCTTTGAAATTTGGTTCTGGCAAGATCCCCCGAGATCATCAACTACCACCTCTGTATACCCCCTTTCATGGCTCACGTTTATATTTTAGAAGGCTAGCATAGAAAACAAAAAGATCTCCAACTGAGATATCCTAAACCTGGTGCTAGGTCTTTTTGCTTAGGAACCCACTGCAGCTAGGAGCATCTGTAATCTAGCCATGCAGGGCATCTTCATCTCAACCTCTTCTAATTATATTTAAAAATTAGGTAACAATATAATAGATTTCTACATAGCTTTCTCTTATACTTTTCATTTTGGTTAAACCTCCTCATCTCTCTCATTCCCCTATTCTTTGCCTCCTTAGAAATTTCTGTCTCCAGCATCTCCCCCATCTCTCTTTGCTTTTATTTATGTTCTATCCTCCCCCTAAAAGTATATAGCATCAGCAGCCCCTTTCTAGTTTCCTGGATTCTACAGATGTTCTTAGTCCGACATGCAAAAATAAGATTCAAAGCTAAAATTCACATAGTCTGGATTGCCTCACTCTATAATTTTGTCCAGTTCTGTCTGTTTTTCTGCAGCTTTCATGATTTTATAATTCTTTACAACTGAATAAATTCAACTGCATGTATGTATCATATTTTTTTATTATCCATATATATGTTGATTGACATCTAGGCTGATTCCATTTCCTAGCTATTGTGAACAGAGCAGCCATGAATATGTATGTGTATGTGATTCTGTAGTAGGTTACAGAGTTCTTTTTGCATGTGCCTAGGAGTAGTATATTTGGGTCATGTGATAGTTCTATTTATAGCTTTTTGAGAAACCTCCAAACCACTTTCTGAAGTGATTACACTAGTTTACACTCCTATAGACAGTTTGTGAGGGTTTCCTTTTCCCCCATCCCATCAGCACTTGCTGGCATTTGTATTCATGATGGCAACTCTTCTGACTGGAGAGATGAAATCTTACAGCACTTTCAATCTGAATTTTCCTGATGGATTAGTAAATTGAACTATTTTTAAGTGTTTGATTTCTCTCTTTAAGAACTCTTTGTTAGTTCAATAGCCCATCAGAGTATTTATTTTTATTATTTTAAGTTTCGTGATTGTATATGTGTGTGGGTGCATCCACTTTAGAAGGTTCCACAAATGTTGGTCTAAACTTCATGAGTTCCCACTAGTTTGGCTTGGTTGTCTCTATAGGTTTCCCCATCATGATCTTGATGCCCCTTGATCATAAAATTCTTATTCTCTCTCTTTGACTGGACTAGGCCCTCTGCATAAGGAAGACAGCTATGTAGCTTGATCTGCTTAAGGGCCCCCCTGGCAGTAGTATCAGAATCCATCCCTGTTTGTTGAGGTGGCTTTTTGGGGCCCACTACCTATGATGGGACACCTTGAACAGCCTTGATCCAGGGGCTTGGACCTGCCTCTACTCAATATACCAGGCTCTGCTGACTCTCCATCGGAGGCCTTAACTTGTTAGAGGAGGGAATGAGGGGAAGGCTGGAGGGACAGGAGGAGAGAAGAGAGGGGGATCTTTGGTTGGTATGAAAAATGAATAAAAAAATCCTTAATAAGAAAAAGAAACAAAAATACAAAAATGTATGTGTGTGTGTGTATACACGCGTGTGTGTGAGTATGTGTGTGTGCATGCGTGTGAGTGTATGTGTATGTGTGTGTGTGAGCATGTGTGTGCATGTGAGACATATGAGTCAAATGCTTGTGGAGATCAGAAGCATCTGGTCCACTGGATCAGGATGTACAGACTGTTGTGAGCCCTCCAGCATGGATGCTAGGAATTGACCACAGTTCCTCTACAAGAGCATTATGCACTCTTATTCACTAAGTCATCTCTCCAATGCCCATATAATGTATTTTGTTTTGCTGGATGGTTAGTGTGTTGCTTGTTGTTTAGATGTTTTTTTGAGGTTTTATAGTCTCACTCCACTTGCTGTTTTCTCCTTGTTTCCTATATGTGGTGGAAATATGGTCATTCAGGTTCCGGCTCTTCCTGCCATGCAACACCTTCTCTGCCACCTGTGGAGCCTATTTGATGTTCAGTCTTTCTATTCTAGACATTACTGCTCTTTCAGCTGTATAGCTTGTAAAGGTATTTTTCCTTATTCTGTCGCCTGCCCCTTCACTTGATTGACAGTTTCATTGTTGTATAGGAGCTTTTTTAAAAATTTTTATGGTGTGTCATTTATATATTCTTGGTCTTGCTTTCTGTGCTATTGAAGGTGTGTTCAGTCTGAAAGTCATTGCCTGAGCCTAGATGTTGAAGCATGCTCTTCACTTTCCTTTTTGAGGTTTTTGATTCATTCGAAGTTGGGTTTTGTGAAGAATGAGACATGATGATCTAGTTTCCAATGGATATTTTTGATATCCATTTCCCCCAGCACCATTTGTCAAACACACACTATCTTTTCTCCACTGTATGTATTTGGCATCTTTGTCAAAAAATTAGGTAGTTATAGTTACATGGACAGGGACATATCTGGGACCCCTCTACTTTTCCATACATCTTTATGATGTTTCTGTGGCAGCATCATTCTGTTTTTATTTCTATAGCTTTGTAGCATAACTTGAAACCAGAAATTTCCAGCAGTCCTCTTTCAGTTCAGGGTTACATTGGCTGTCATCAGTCATTTATGCTTCTGTATAGGTTTTAAATATAGTTATGTCTGTGAAGAATAATCCTGGAATTTTGGTTCTGATTGCATTGAATCTGTAGATTCCTTTTGGCAGTAGGTCATTTTCACAATATTGATTCTTCAAGCCATGAACGTAGGATATATCTAGATTTGAGAACCACTCCACAGAGGGAGTTTACACTTAGCAATGTAAACCCAGTCAAAATCCCATGCCTGGGAAGGCCATAGACCCTAGGAAGGAACTTGCTGATGTTGTTTAGCTAAATTGTCTCTACAGAAAACTGCTTTCTAAATAACAATGTTTATAGTTATTGACAAATATTTCTCCCAACTTTAATCAGAGAATCCCATTTTTGTAGTGAATACTGGTTAATTCAGAGAATCACGTCTTTTCCAAGATGCTGAGAAAAGTAATAGATAGATAAAGATTCAGCCCTAAATAAGACATACAACTTTCCTCTAAAATTCAGGAAACATTTCAGAAAAGGGGGCAGAGAGGATGAGTGAGCTCGAAGAAAGTAAAGAGGGCTAAGCAGCACTACCTTTAGAGCCTGACACAGCCATGCAATCATTATCTCACAGCAGTCATGGCTGTCTGCCCTGGACCTGTAAAAACTGGGCCCTTCAATAGTTAATCAGAGATCAGAGAGGGACTCCCAGAGCTCTGTACCTCCAAAATGAACTGTTGACTACTGATGGATGAGGCCATCATGGTTTTCAGTTATGTAATCACTGGGGAGCCCACAAGACTCCAATGACTAGTTCTAAACATATGATCACATAGACAGACAGGCTGAAATCAATGAGTCACAAAACAAAAATATATGACTGTGAGGATTTTTAGGGAAAGGTGGGGTTGATAGTGAAGAGAATGAGATAAAAGAGAATGTGGGTGAGAGTAATCAGAATGCATTATAAATGCATATGAAATGTTAGAGGGCAAATTCAATAACTAAAAAAAGAAACCCAAACATTTATAACAATTTATTTCAGCATAATTTCAGCTAGTATTAATTTAAGCTAATATTATTTTATGCTTACTATGTGAATCAGTATGAAATACTTTCTATAAAATACTTTACAAAATCTTCATACACTACTTTGAACTATCTACCATCATTAACCTCATTTTGCACACAAGAGTACTGAAACTTGAGGAGTCCTCAGTGACTTACACGGGTGTTAGGTTGAGAGTTGGAGGAGCCATTTATACTTAATTTAATAGAGTTTTTAAAAGATATTTCTCAATGTAGATTATCTTATACTGACCTAGAATTTAGAAGGGAATGATTTTGAAGGACACTAGGGACTAATGTCAACTGGTACTATGTGCCAGGCACCATTGTATTCCAACATATATTAGTCTGCCAATGCCTCAGCCAGGCACTGTTATGGCCTTCTGTCTTTGACAAATGTAGAACCTGAAGTTAAGAGGAATAGAGTTGCTGATTCTCTCAGCTGGTAAGTGACTGCAAAGATTTCAGACACTGTGGGGATGCTTTTTGGTTCCAGTTGTGATTATATTGTCCACTCATCTTCCTCCGGCATCTTAAATCAGTGATCCACATATGCCTGGTTTTGGATGAGCTGACTTAATTTGGAGCTATTTTAGTGAGAGAAGTTCAGGTATTGTTTCTAAAATGTTGTTCTTTCTTTTTGGAACTTTAACCTGTAATATGAGATTGGCTAATCCAAGAAATCTGTTTGAGTTTGACTAATCTGAAATCCATTCTTGTGCAACCTGATCCCTCACATTGTGGCTTTGATTGCTATAAGAGGAGTGATGAATTTTCTCGTTCAATGTTGCGTTGTTTTCTGACTCACTCACAATCTTAGAGTGATTAATCATGGGATGCAAAAGTCGGAGGGAGGTGGGATGAGTCCACAGGAGCAGCCTAAGCAGAGGAGAGACAGCAACTGCAGGGATCCTTTTCTGAGCTCAGTCAGACTTGCAGCTGGGACTCTTGGCATTCCTTTTCAGTCCTACATGTGATTTCCAATTAACTCTGCATGACCAGGTATTTATTTGATACATGTGTACTTGTGCCTCATGGCACAATGAAGTAATAATATAAAAAAGACAAAACTAAAGTCTGTTAATGTGATTGTCTCTAATATTAGTTAAAAATGTTTTTTTAACTTACTGTGGAATACCTATGTTTTGTTTTATTAAATATTGTCTTGGCAAAGTTAAATAAACATTTATTTCCATGAAGCTTTTAAGAGCAATGGTGATTATGTTTAGGAAGACAAACACATAGAAACAGAAATGTAGGCAAATAATAAGCCAATTACTTAATAGTTATTACAGAATAGCTTTGTCCCATGGAGACCCCATCATCCAGGATGAACAAATTCCTCAAACATTTGCTGAATGACTGAATCAATGAGGGTAATGTATGCTAGGTTCTTTTTCTGGATCAGTGAGATTTCTTCACCTGTATAGATACTTTGTGATTTCATATGGGAAAAGAAGGGATTGGTTAACATTTACTCAATATCCATTAATATTGTCACCATCTTTCAGATACTTCTGTGTGATGGCAAACCACAATAAATGGATTCTTCCTCACAGGTCTAAGGATTGGGGCATGTAAACAAATAAACCAATACAGCCACTGCTAAGTCAGGCATATACATAAGTTGCGAGATAGAAGAGATGCATTGTTTTCTGAGGTTCCAGTTTGATTACCTTCCTAGAGGAAGTGATATTTGAGTTATTGTTGAAGGAAGATATGAGTCAAGATGATTTTCCTTAATAATTTCTGCATCCATCCTTATTGTGGTCATGGTTTTCTTTTTTAAAACACATTTATATTTATTTTTATTTTTACTTATGCATAAGTACTGTATGCTACATGTATGCAGAGGTCCACAGAGGCCAGAAAAGGGTGTTAGATCCTTTGGATCAGGGGTTACAGTCAATCAGTTGTGAGCTTCCCAGCGTGGGTGCTAGGAACTGAACTCCAGTCCTGTGGAAGAGCAACAAGTGCTCTTCAACACTGAATCATCTTTCTGAGTCGAAACAACATTGAACAAGAAAATTCATCACTCCGCTTATAGCAATCAAAGCCATAATGTGAGGGATCAGGTTGCACAGGAATGAATTTCAGATTAGTCAAACTCAAACAGATTTCTTGGATTACCCAATCTCATATTACAGGTTAACGTTCCAAAAAGAAATTTTTTTTTGTGGCTGAATAAAATTCTATTGTGCATGTGTACCACATTTCCTAGATCTAAAAGTGTGCCTGTGTGTGTGTGTGTGTGTGTGTGTGTGTGTGTGTGTGTGTTTGTGTGTGTGTGTGTGCGCGCGTGCGCGCACACGCACTTGTGTCTAGGTCATGAAACTAGAAAGGGCATCATGAGGGAGGAGGAAGAGATCTTAAGGAGGGGGTCTTTAATGAAATACATGTTGCAGAAGAGCAGAAAAGGGAACTATCTTGGGATGGGATGGGCCAGGTGAGAGCAGGAGACTCAGGGAAGGACAGTAAATTGTAGGTAAAATTACAACACAATTTGATAAATGTATGAAAAATTCATAATATCAACCATTAATATATACTAAATAAATCATAGAATTTATAACAGGACATATGAGAGATGAATCTGCAGAGATGCAGGTCATATCACAAAAGATACTAGCTAAGTACTTAGTGAATATTATAGGAGGAATGTAGGTGTTCAGGAGGCCATTTGAGGATATTAAACAGGGAAGAAAATGAACTTTGCACTTCCATGGAGGGCAAAATTTAGAGTGGCTTTATTTTTGTGCATAGCTTCTGAAACTAAATTATGGAGCAATCACAAAGGACACATTCTGGTCATAGATTTCCTGGACACTTAGCACCATACTAATCACATTACAGCTAGAACTGGCTTTCCTGCATTCAAAATGCTTCTTGGCTTGTGATCTCTGGCTGTAGTGAGGAAGTCAAGGATGAACGTTCTAATCCACTGGATGGATGAAGAGACTACATCTCTGGCTGATTCAGACACATGGCCATAATTACATGTTGTGTGCTGGTTTTATAGTTGAGGCAGCCCTAGACCTCTGGCTTATTGCCCTGGTACACTGCCTTTTCCTCAGCATTACTATGTGGGTTTTCAAAGACCATGCAAAGCCAAGTACTTCCCTACAAAAAAAATCTATTTCTTTCTCTATTTCAGCCCTCAGAATGACTGCTCAAGCTTTCCTTAATAATATTTTTACCATTCTGTAAATGACATCAATGTGTGCAGAGCACATTTCCTTGTGGGATTATCACAAATGTGTCTGAGAAGTCATCACTCCCTTCATAATCTTTCTAAAGTAGTGTCTTGTCATTATAATACATTTCACTATTTTTATTTGTTTGTTTGGATGACAAAGCAATATGTCTACAAAAGTAGTCATATTGTCACTCCTTGTCAAGTGTTTATTAATCTGTGTTTATGTATATGCTCGCACGTGAGGGTACATGAGCATGGAGGTCACAGAACAACTTTGAGTGTTGGGCTTTGCTTTCCACCTTTCATGGGTTCTACGTATCTGAACACAAGTCAAGCTTGTGCATCAAGTTTCTTTACCTACTTCACCATCTCCCACCATGGTCAGTTTTTACCACATACCAACTGTGCCTAGGGTCCTATTTCCCTATAGCGAAAGACAAGAGGATCAATAACTTTCTCACAGTTATGGTTTTATATCTGAGAAGGAACATAGTAAGATTTATATCTGAGATTAATGACCACCCAGAAGTCAGGAAGACATTGTGCATAGAGTCTTCTTACTAGTACAAAAAGATGGAGGCACTATGGGAAGCTCACTGAGCATCTATGAAGAACAGTGACATAATCATGGACAACTGCTTCCTGCCTCACTCCTGTACGACTGCCGTGGCGTAGTTTCTTCTAATCACTGGGACTATTGCAGAATGACTCATAAAATAAGTAAGTAGTAAAGTTTCACATTTCATGATAGAGTCAGTAGAAGTTAGATAAGAATTTCCCAGGAATCACTTCAGGGGTGGGAATGGATGTGATGGGAGATGAGGCTATGAGGGTAGCTAACATGATTACCCAGTTTTCCAAAGTCTGGGAAATATTTTACAAATGTGATATACTCAGAATTCCTTTCTAATTACAGCATGTTTATTACTGTAACCAAAGCTATCTGGTGGAGAGGAGTGTGCTTTCTGGTGTGAAACAGCCATGATGTGCAGCTTCGAGTAGCACAGTTAATTAAAGACTGCTTTATTTCTAGACACAGGGCAGATTCTGCAGATGACTAGGTTTCACTTTCATGGGTGGCAAAAAAAAAGAAAAAAGTTAGCATGAAGTAAAATATATGTGACAGCAACTGCTGGACTTATATCTTTTCCTTCTCTGTGTCTGAGCTGTGGAAACGTCTCTTGTCCGTGATGAACAGAAGCAGACATGAGTTATGATTATGGTCTTTGCCTTGTAATTTCTGTGTCATCAAGATGTGCTCTGTTTATTACTGCACTTAGAAAGCCTCGGGATATTAGCCACATAAAGTCTCTGTCTGTGGATTCTATTACCACACCCGTCAGTTGTTCCAGGAAAGTGAGACTGTAGAATCATCTTTCTGGGAGAAGGCACTCCCTGCTTATAGAGTCCACTGGGAAAGTTTTGTGATAGTTCATTACATCAGGAGTGATCCCCAGGGAGCCTCTGGCTTATCTCTTTGTCCTTGTATTGCGTGTTTGAGGAACTGACACATGGGAAATGAGAAGTTCAAAACCATAGCATGAATGACAGACATGACTTTCCAAGACACATTCTCTTTGCCCGGGGTGATTTATTCCAGAATCTAGCCAAACCCCTGTGAACGATCTAAACATAAGAGTGAGATAGAAGAAGTGGGTGCTGGCTTGTTTAACTGACAGATTAGCTTTGAGAAGCATGGTATGTCTCAGTCTTCATGGGATCAAAAGTGAAGGTGTGTTGGGAGTTTAAATGTGAAAGACAGCATAAAAATAGTTCTGATTTTTGTAAGCGCTCTTTTAAGACACTCTGTGTCTATAAGAAAAACAAATAAATGTTCTCAAAGAGACATATGGAATCTTGTTTTCCTTGTTTGTAGGAATGAGACCTGCCTGAAGAATGATTGATAGGGTACAATTAGATAAATTATGTAGAGCACCTATCCTGTTCAGTGTACGTGTGTACGTGTGTGTGTATGTGTGTGTGTGTGTATGTGTGTGTGTGTACGTGTGTGTGTGTGTGTGTGTGTGTGTGTGTGTGTGTGTGTGTGTGTGTGTGTACTTGATGTCTCCATTTTCTTTGCCACTGGGAAATGAAAAGCTGCATTTCAAAGTCTGGCCATGCTATTCTGCTGTTATGAGTTGAATGTGAATAGGTTTTCAGCTGGTGGGGCTGTTTGGAAAAGTTGTGGAACCTTTTGGGGAGTGGGTCCATGAGAAGGAAGTGGGTCACTAGGGCTGGATAATGATGATGGTGATGACGATGGTGGCCTTTGTTGCTTGAAGAGAGAGTGTGCTCAGGAAGCATCCATCAAATAACTTCTTTCTGCAATCTCACTGTGATCTCAGTGAAGAGTGGTTGAGTAGTTCATTAAACTTAAAGTTACTCAGATTATTTGGGGGAGGTCCTGTTAAACTGCTCAGTAACTGAAAAAACAACAACAACAAAAACCAGCCCCAACCATGATGGGAGCAAATGCCACTAGGGTTTGCTGAAATGAATGTGTTAAAACATTGCTGATGGGTATGCAGCTGGTAATTGTTGTGTGATTGCAACTGGCAATATATATCATGGAAGATCCTTATCCTTTGATTTATAATGCACTTACAGGAATTAAACATAATGAAAAAACCATTTGAAGTAAAAAAAAACCGGACATGTTAATAAGTATATTCTGTGTAGGATTACAGATAATAGCAATAACATCCAAACATTTAAATGGTTAAAATAATGTTGGTTTCTCCCTTCTGTGGTATGTCATGGATATTTTCATAAAATTCTATGTATCACAGTAAAACTTATTTGTGAAATAATGTTTAAAGGAATATTAAATTGTATGTACTCTAGGAAAATGAGTATATAAATATTTATGTAGACAACATGGTAAGTATAAAAATTTTATAAAATATAATAATAAGTCCATGCTCATTGTTTTTATATATAATTTCAACATGTTTTTACAAATAAATAGAGCAGTAAATTAATAAACAGTAAAATTTTATTTGTTAGCAACTAATATTAAAGACTTTTATAATATCTTTTTGGGAGAAACTTTTGCCTCTCTCTCTCTTTCTCCCCCTCTCTCTCTTCCTACCTCCCCTCTTTTTTCTTCTTCCTTATTCCCTCCTTTTCTTCCTTCCTTCCTCCCTCCTTCCTTCCTTCCTTCCTTCCTCCTTCCTTCCTTCCTTCCTTCTCCCTCCCTCCCTCTCTTCCTCCCTCCTTCTCTTCTCTTCTCTTCTCTTCTCTTCTCTTCTCTTCTCTTCTCTTCTCTTCTCTTCTCTTCTCTTCTCTTCCCTTCCCTTCCCTTCCCTTCTTCTCTTCCCTTCCCTTCCCTTCCCTTCTTCCCTTCCCTTCCCTTCCCTTCCCTTCCCTTCCCTTCCCTTCCCTTCCCTTCCCTTCCCTTCCCTTCCCTTCCCTTCCCTTCCCTTCCCTTCCTTCCCTTCCCTTCCCTTCCTTCCCTTCCCTTCCCTTCCCTTCCCTTCTCTTCTTCTTCTTCTTCTTCTTCTTCTTCTTCTTCTTCTTCTTCTTCTTCTTCTTCTTCTTCTTCTTCTTCTTCTTCTTCTCTCTCTCTCTCTCTCTCTCTCTCTCTCTCTCTCTCTCTCTGTTTTCAAGCATGCTATGGCACATGGGAAGAGGTCAGAAGACAATTTGTAAGACTTGTTTCTCTGCCTGTGGGTCCTGGGAGTCAAACTCAGGTTGTATTTCTGGTGTCAAGTGCCTTTACCTGTTGACACCATCTTGTCTGCTGGCTCCTCATTTCTTACTGAATGTGAACATGAGAAAGTACATTACTATTTTCCCCATGAAAGAGAAATTTCCTTTAGTTTTCTGTGTTGCTGTTTCTGTAGTTTTATTTCTAACAAAATTGTGCTTTCATACTTCACTTGTATTTACTCATCTTTTATTATTTTCTTCAAAACCTCTTCTCCAAGAAACCAGAAGCTCTTTTCACTTATTCTATTTATTTTATATAGAAAAGAAAAAAGGTCCCGAGTACTTACCTGTCCATCCATCCATTCATCCATCCATCTATCTGGTTATCCATTGGATTAACAAGGAGAGTAAGATTCTTCATCCTCCAATGGTCATTTGGAATTTAAGGTATTCATTTAAGACATTAATTCTCTTTCAAAAACAATGGCAAGGAAAATGTAATGGCAGTTACCTCTTCTTTATCTTCATTTTCCAAAAAATCCCATCACTGATTTATTCATCATTCCTCATGGAGCACTTGTCTCACTCAACTCTGTTTCTCATAATATTGTGAGCCAATGGCCAGCTGAATTTCCTTTATTGTACTAGAATACAGCTTTAGCATTTCTGCAATATCTGGTAAAAATATCCATTCACATAAACAGAAACTCCATCAGAACACATGTGGAAGTTCTGAGGTAATGTCTCCTTCTCAAAAAAGCTCCTATTTGGAATTTTCCAGAGTGACCCATGAAGCAGCTGGTTTCATGTCTGAGATTCTCCATTCACACTGTAGAACAGACAGGGGAGATTTTTGAATGACTGCCATGTTCCAATCAATGCAAGATTTCTAGTTTCTGGTTCACAAATGATTCTTATTGCATAGGAAAAAAGAACACAATAGAAGTGCTAGGGCTAAGGAGATACCTTAGTGGGTTAAGTGGTTCCCACATAAATGTAAGGTACTGAGTATAGATCCCCTGACCCACACAAATGCTGAATGGGTACAGTGGCCCACATATGATTCCAGCAGTCAGGAGGTAGAGACAGAGGACTCCGAGGGCAAGCTGGCTTTGCTAGACTGGACAAATCAGTGAGCTCTGAATTAATATGAGATATCTTGTCTCAATATATAAGAGGGAGAGCAATTGACAAAGACACCTGATGCAAACTTCTGGCTTCCACATGCACACCACATATGTGCATATGTACACACACATTTGTGTGTGTGTGTTTACATATACAGATGTAAAGACATGAAAGTACTCAACATGGGGTAGCATTTTCTGAGTATTCTTTAATATTGCATTGTATTCTTAAAAAGCCATGCAGTTTATATATAGGATTTAAGATGTAGTTTATATATCTATGCATATTTTTATCTATCATTTATCTATCTATCTATTTATCTATCATCTATCTATCTATCTACATATCTACCTATCTTTCTATCACCTATCTATCCAATTAAAAATGGTGCTAAGAGGCCAGAGACCATAACTTGAGAGAGAGAGAGACAGAGACAGAGAGACGGAGACAGAGACAGAGACAGAGACAAAGAGTGAGGGAAGTTCCATGGAGGGATTGAAGAGAAGAAATGGAAAGCGTAAAATGATGTAATTCTATTTTATTTTCAAATATTAAAATTTCTTAAGAAGACATCCATTTCTTAGGTACTATTCTAAATGCAGAATAATGAAAACAAGGAAATAAAAATTTTGTGACGACTAATTTTACTTTATCAACTTGGATGGATAATGAATAACTAGTAGCTGGAAAGGCAAAGGCATTATTACACATATGTTGATGGTGATATTTCTAGAAGCGATTGGTCATTGAATTTAGGACACAGAAAGGATGATGTGCTTTCCCCAATGTACATAGGCATTATTCTGTATTCTAAAGGTCTGGATGGAACAAAGCAAAAAAGACATGCTGGGTGCCCTTTGGGGCTAGGCTTCTGCTTTCTTCTGCTCATATCAGAACTTCAGGTTCTTGAGCCTTTGGAATTGGGAACTTATTACAGTAGCCACCCAGATTCTTCGACCCTCAGTATCAGAATAAGGGCTATGCCATTTAGTCCTCTCATACTCAGGTCTTTAGACTCAGATTTTGTTTTTGCGTTTGTTTTTGTTTTTGTTTTTTCAGACAGGGTTTCTCTGTGTAGTTTTGGTGCCTGTCTTGCATCTCTCTCTGTAGACCAGGCTGGCCTCGAACTCACAGAGATCCTACTGGCTCTAACTCCTGAATGCTGGGATTAAAGGCATGCTCCACTGGCACCCTGCTTTTAGACCCAGATTTAATTCTACCACTGGCTTCCCAAGTTCTCTAGACTGCAGAAGGTATCTGGTGGAACCTTTCTATCTCCATAATCATGAGCCTCTTTGTATAGTAAATCTATCTATCTGTCTGTCTATCATCTGTCTATGTATGTATGTATGTATGCATGTACGTATGTATGTATGTATGTATCTATCTATCTATCTATCTATCATCTATCTATCTATCTATCTATCATCTATCTATCTATCAATCATCTATCTTTCTTTCTATCATCTAGTTATCATCCATCTATACATCCATCTGTCATCTATCATCATTAACACCACCATCATCATTTATCTTTTATTGGTTCTGTTTCTCTGAAGAAACTCAATACAAACATTAAATAAACAAACAAAAATCTCCAAGATTATCCAGGAAGCAACAAATCTCATCATCCTGCTAAGAAGGCAGTGTAAAATGGGGGTGCTCAGAGCTATGCTTTTGGTCATGAAGAAGAGATACAGGATAGAGTCAATAAGAAGAAAATTATAGATTTTATTGAAGACCAACATAGCTCATGTGAAGCAAATTTTAAATTTATTTAAATTTATTATTTTGAGGTAAAGTCTTAACAAGTAGTTCAGACTGACATTGAACTGGCAATCTTTCTGTCTCAGACTTCTGAGTGCTGGGATGGCAGATGTCTAACACCATGCCCAACTTTTCACATGAATCATTATGTTCCATTTGTTTTGTATCATATCTATATAGATATTCAAAATCTATTTGACTGAGTCTCTTGTTCACTGATTCTCCATTTTCCAACTATTGGATGAATTTTGTTCTGAATAGCTAAAGCATCTTTACCCTGTCACATATGAGACCTGTTTGAACTTTCAGAGACAATAATTTTGAGAGCTCTCTAACCAAGGTCTTACAGTAAATGGTGGGTAAATGCTGAGGTTCTGAATTCTGAGTTCTATACTGGCTCCTGAAATTCTCACATGGACTAAACTGTAGGTCTCCATAGCCACAGCTGATATAGCAACATATATTCCTAAAAGCCTTTGTTTTTCAATTATATCCCACATGTGTTGCCTACTATCATCTCTCAAATAACTTCTGCTCAAATCCTTATCTTGTAGCCAGCTTGTGGGAGGACCCAAACAAAGACAATTCTATTAGGTAGGAAAAAATATCTCAAGCACAGATGGTAGATGTGGATTCAGTAAGAAGCAGAGCTTAGTAAAGATGTCTTTGGTAAAATAAATTACAAAAATGTTAATTAAATAAAAATAATTAAAAAATGGAATTCCCTGGGAAGAGGAAGCAGAGATCTCCTAGGTAAACTGGGGTCACTGTGGGGGGATGAGAGGATGGGAACTAGAGGGAACAGGTTGGGCAGGCTGGGCACAGGAGGCAGGTTGGGGGCGGGATGGAGAAAGAGAGTACCAAAAGAGACTTCTTGATGGGGGGCACATTTCTGGATTAGGGAGACATCTGGTGCCAGGAAAACTTCCAGGAATCCACAAGAATGACCCCAGCTAAGATTACTAGCAATAGTGGAGAGGTTGCCTGAATTGGCCATCTACTGTAATCAGATTGGTGACTATCCTAATTGTCATCAGAGAGCCTTCATCGAGTGACTGATGGAAGCAGATGGAGAGATCCACACCAAAGCACTGGGCTGAGCTCCCAGAGTCCTCCTGAAGAAAGGGAGAAGGGATTGCAGGAGCCATGGGGATCAAGGTCATGATGGAGGAACCTTCAGAGACAGCTTATCTGAGCTCAGGGGAGCACATGGACTCTGGACCAAGAGTTAGGGAGCCTGCATGGGACTGACCTAGGCCCTCTGCATGTGTGTGACAGTCGTGTAGCTTGGTCTCTTTGTAAGGCTCCTAGGAGTGAGATCAGGACCTGTCGCTGATGCTTAGCTGGCTTTCACAAACCTGTTCCCCATGCTGGATTGCCTTGCCCAGCCTTAATGCAGAGAGGAGCTCAGTCCTACCTCAACTTGACATGCCATGCTTTGTACAAGCCCATGGGAGGCCTGCCCCTTTCTAAATGGAGACAGAGGAGGAGTGGATGGGGAGGGTGGGAAGGGGAGGCAGGAGGAGAGGAGGGAGGGGAAAATGTGGTCAGCATGTGAAATAAATGAAAAAATGTTAATAAATAAAATAAAAACTAAAAGAGGATGCCTTTGACTTCTATAAGAAAAATTTCCAAATTTGTATTGAAAATTAACAATATTTTCCAACATTATATCCTTGCACAAATGGAGTTTGGAAAATGACTTCTCTCTGGTCACATCTGATGTTCGTTTACATTGCTGAACCTGAGATCTGAGAATGATTTTTACTTTTTTTAGTGGTTGTTATGTGAGAACTCTAAGATAAATAATTATGTAAGTTTTGTAAGATAATACATACATATTATATTTGAGTCATGATATCCACATTATAACCATTGACTCATGATTTGTAAGGCCCCACATATTTACTGTCTGATATTTATAGAAAGCTTGCCGGCCCATGTACTAATCTGTACTACTTGGATACCTTTACGTACTCACATTCATAATTGATACCTCACAAACTGTGGGAAAACACAGGGTACTTATCCAGTAGGTGTCAGCCAATAATACACAAACATCTAATGATGTCTCTTGACCTGAAAGCAAAGCCATGCCCAATCATTTGTTTTCTCTTTGCATTTAAATAGACAACATAGAGCAGAACAGATAAATAACTATTTACACAATATTGGATGGACAAATATCTTGAGATAGAATCAATTTTGAGATGCATTGGTGGTGTGAACCAGCATATTAGTACAGAGTTAGAATCACAAGAAAAAAAGGATAAGCAAATGCTATGGAAAAGCTGAAACCTTAAAACTGCGAGCCAGGGAATCCAAGGCAGGAAGTAGATATAAAACACTGGCATCCAATATCTCTTGGGTCAAAACAGCTATTCATACTGTGAGTCAGCTCTGAGTCATCATAAGTTAGTTTTTACTGCAACCAACAAAGCTTAAGTATTATTTAAATGTATCAAATGAAACTTGTTTCACATCATTGACAGTACACATAGCAATATATTATCAAGCTTGTTGTCTCTTCTCTCATGCTCTGAATATTTTTTGCTTGTTGCTATTCCTATGTTGTTAAGTAGCTCTTGGTTGTGATACATCTGGATTTCTCAATTAAATTAGAACACAGGCCAAAATCCGCAATGAGGGCTCCTTTTTACCATACTTTTTATAGGTTATAGTACAGTCATTAAATGCTCAATGGTATTTGTTGGTTGACAAAAACACATTTTCAAGTTTTTTTCTTTTCTTTATCATGTTTAAAAAAATTATTTATCCTTCTTTCATAAAATACATCCCAATTGCAGGCTCCCCTCCCTCTACTCCTCTCAGCCTCCTCCCACCCCTACACCCCCCACCATCCATTGTTCCTCTGTTTCCCTTCAAAAAAGAGCAGGTCTTCCCAGGATATCAATTGAACATGATATAACAAGATACAATAAAACTAGGCAAAACATCCTCATATCAAGGCTGGATAAGGTACCACAGTAGGAGGAAAAGGGTCTCAAGAGCAGGAGAAAGAGTCAGAGATACCTCCACTTCCACTGTTAGGAGTCCCACAAAAACCCCCATGGTAAACAACTACAATGCTGTATTTTTCTTTTGTGTTACAAGAGGGTATGAAGCATGAATTCATATCAGGATATCTCTAGTAAGGAATAAGAACTTTCACCCATACATATATAACTCTCATCTTCACTAGTTCTCCCCTAAGGTACAATCTATGTATGATATTTGGAGACATTGCTTATCCTTTTTCATCTCTTTGGTGAATTGTTTTCCACTTTGAACATTCATAAATTGACTCTGGGATGTAGTTTTGGACAATTATATTTACTTTGATTCCTAGCACTGGGATTAGAAGAACATCTCTAGAAACAGTCCATCATACCATAAGATAATAACTTGCATGCACATCAGTCAGAGATAAAATATTTTGTTCTTGGATATCAATATAAACAACAGTGACTGTCAATACGCTGAGCACTTATAGCTAGACAGCTACCTACTGAAAATGATATGCCCTTAAAGAACACCATTAGCAACTGTTGCAGTGTTGTGGTCCAATAGCATTCTTGGGTAAAAAAAATGTATGATAGACTATTTGCAAAATGTCCTGAGAAGGCAGAGTCAATCCTTGTGCCTATCCCCACCCCACACATGCAGAATTTGTGGTACTTTGGCCATAACTCTAGAGCATAGGAGTATTCTTCTAAGTGCCTGTAGGAATTGGCTTTGTCTATGGCAAGGAACTTTGCTGCTCTCCGTGGTCAGTCTCATTGTCATCCATTTATTTAGTCAGATGTTTTTTGGGCACATCTAGTGAAAACTGAACCACAAAAATGAACAGTTGCTGTTTATAAAGTCCACACTGTTACATAATCCAGATGACAGCACAAGTGGGGAATGCTGCTGATAGTCAACTTTAATTGCAAATTTGACACTTGCAGACAGCAAATGTGTTGGTATCCAGTTTTACATTAAACAAAGTCCTGGTAGAAATGGAAACTTTTCCATGGGTTTATTCCATTGCAATTTTATTGTGCTAGTTACACGCTGAGGCCCTGAGGGAGTGGGGATTGGACTGTGAAGAGTCAAAGTCAATTTTCTACAAAGTTCTTAGTTGAATTTGCCATCATTTAGTACTCTGGGGTATTTAGCTATGTGCTTATTATGGCATGGGTTCATCTTCTAAGCGTGGAGCTGAATATATCACCTATTGGGTCATTTGTAGAACCAGTTTTCATCTTTCAAGTAATGTACGACCAATGCCAGAGACTCCATTTAAATAGTGAAGGAAAAAATAACACTGAGACCTTAGCATGGATCTTTTGATTTTGTTTACTTATGTTGTCTCATGCTCTAAGTAATTCCATCATTCTGCTACTGTATGGCTTATATAATACCACATTGAAGAAATGCATTTGAGTCCAAGAAACAGGAATTATGGGATATTTCTCACATAAGAAAGGAGGTGGTGATTTTTTTTCAGTCATTTAATTATGTCTGTATGATTTACATGGGCCTAGGTAGTCACTGCAGCGTGGTCTTTATATTCATGTTCAGATGGTGGAAAGGGATAGCCATATTTTCAATTTTTAAAAATTTCCTTTATTGAAAATAGCATTTTTTTCTCTATCACATCTTGATTAAGGATCCCCTCTCCCTCTACTCTTCCCAGCTCTTACCCAGTCTCCCTTCCATCTGGATCTACCCCATTTTTGTCTCTCATTAGAAAACAAGCAGGCTTCTAAGGGATAATAAGAAAATAAAAAAGATAAAACAACAACAAACACATTGAAATCAGACAATAACAAACAGACAAACAAATGGAAAGAGGACAAGAGAAAGCACAAGAAACAGACCCATTCATTCACACACCGAGGAATTCCACAAAAACCACCAAACTAGAAGCCATAATACATATGCAAAGGGCTTGTAGGGTAAAGAGAGAGAAGAAAAATGCAAAAAAAAATTAAAAATAATAAGATAAAATTAAAAGGAAGAGCTCTGGCTTAACATTATAAGACAAATAACCTCCAAAGATACATTTGAGTTTCTTCTCTCTCTCTCTCTCTCTCTCTCTCTCTCTCTCTCTCTCTCTCTCTCTCTCTCTCTCTCTCTCTCTTTCTCGGTGTTTTGAGACAGAGTTTCTCTGTGAAACACTTCTGGCTATCCTGGAACTCACTCTGTAGAACAGGCTAGCCTCAAGCTCACAGAGATCTACCTGCTTTTCCCTCCTGAGTGCTGGGATTAAAAAGGCATGTGCTAACACCACCCGGCTGAGTTCATTTTCTGTTGGCCAGAATTTTCTGTTGTTTTTAATTGAGAAAATGAAGTCTTTTCTGCATGCCTCAAAGATATCTTCAGATACTTCTTAGTCTAAAATTCGGATCACCCAGTGCCAAGAAAAACAGAGAAAAAAGATGAAGTTAGAATTAGATCAGTAATTAGATCAATAATCACATGACTATCCAGAAGAAGCACCAAGTCCTGTGGGCAAGGAAAGGTGTTCTGAGTCCTGGGCAGTGAGTGACAGCTTACCAGTGCTGCATTCAGGGCATCCAGCTCCCTTCTGTAACCCCATTGACTTTATTCACTGATGATTCTCTTTCTTGCTCTTATTCATTTGATGTACCCAATAGTTTTCTCAATAGAATAGAACATAATATTCAAGAGAATAAGCTAGTGCTGAGTGATTAAAAAAAAACTATGCAAATTTAAGGGTGGGAGAGAAAAACGCAAAAAAGCAGAGTGATTCTAAGAGCAGGGTCTTGGGAGTCAATAAAAGTCACTGTTGATTCCTACCTCAATTTTTTTCTTACTATGAATGTGATTTGAATGTAAGGCCCTTAAAACTTAGTTTTACTATCATATAACAAAGGCAGCAGTAATAATAATTTTCAGTCCAGAAAGAGGTTTAGATGATTAGAGATGAAATATTTGTCAATGTGTTTAACCCATGGTGAAAACCCTCAATGAAGACTAGCTGTAGTAAAATATCCTTGGCTGAACCTTGGGAACCATTTTGATGTCACTACTTTATATATATTTTATAGAACATTGGGGCTGGCAAGATGGCTCATAGGGTAAGGGCACTTGTTGACAAACCTGATGCTCTGGATTTGATCCCTGGAACACATATGATGGAAAGAGAGAACTGACTTCCTCAAGTTATCCTCTTACCTTTACATATGAACCATGGCACTCTAACAAATAAAGATATATAAAACATTAAAAATGTATTTTAGAATAACAATGTCTGAGTATTATTTAATACCTAGGATCTTTGTGGTTCAAATCAACACACTTGTTTATAGACTTAGGACACATAGTAGACATGATAGAAAACAGTCTCTGAGGTAGGAATTGGAGGCACAAATGAAATGAGTTTATGTAATATTCTATTTAGATCTTCATAACTTGCAACAGCTCAAAATGATATGAAGAAGGGAGAATGGTTCTGTTAAAAACTGTTTTTATGCTTATGTTTATTTCATGGATCGATGTCAAAACATTCAGAATATATAATTTGTGTATAATTACTAAATCAAAAAGTGCTGGCTAACATTCTTGCTTTCTGCTACAAATGTTTAATCTCGATGAATATGAAGCTGATACTATAGAATTATAAAATATTAAATTCTAGAGGATAAGGACAGATGTTGAAAGCATGTGTCGGGACCTAGTATAAGTAGCAGTGATAAAAACAATAATAAAATAATTGTTTTTTTTACATGAATGTGTTACCATCGTGCTAATTTGCTTCTTTGCTTATTTCACTAAATGTTAACAACCATTATCAGTTGAATTCTATGAATTTCTATTAAAGAAGTGGGAAATCTAACATTTAGAGACATGTAAGTTTTGCAGAGCTCAAAAATCTAGTTCAAGAAAACATTGTAACAAGAATGTAAATCTAGAACTTGCCACTGTAGACTCTAGTGGTTTGTCTCAAACTATACATACATACATACATACATACATATACATATATATGTGTGTGTGTGTGTGTGTGTGTCTATCTATCTATCTGTCTATCTATCTATCTATCTATCTATCTATCTATCTATCTATCTATCTGTCTATCTTTCTATCTATCATCTATCTATCTATCTATCTATCTATCTATCTATCTATCTATCTACCTATCTATCTATTCCTGTTTCTACTTGTGATTCTTCACTGGTTGCATCATGTATTGATATTTACCCAATAAATGGACAGACAGAAACAAACCCTAGGTCAAGACCTGCTAACAAAAGATGGAAAGGTGTTCCTTCAATTATTTCACTCTGTTTCACTAAAGCCGTGAGACCCCCCACATGTTGCTGTAGGGTACTCATCTGGCTTCTGAGGTCAGCTTGATGTTTCCACTTATCTTGTATCTTCCCACTTTAATTTCCAAATATATCTAACAGATTTGCCAATTAACTATTTAATCTCAAAAAATGGGTCTAAAAGCAGAATCAACTATGAAACTTTTTAATACCTTCTTCAACTCTCATTGGGTCTTCAAGATCTCTCGGTGCTTCTGTATCTGCCTCTCTGCAAATGTCAACCCATTGCGTTGCTCCTTCGTCCATCTGCAGGGATAAGAGAGAGCTTGTTAGTAGGGCAATGATAATTAGAATGACAAGAACTTTGACCAATTGTGCTTTCCGAGAAGCTGAACAACCAACCAAGGAAGAACAAGGAAAACTGTAAAGAAATCAGTGATGCTGCTATGGGAACCCACTCTTGGTATTTCCAATCTATAAAACTAAGGCACAACCATCACTTCTGGCTGTATAAGCTTACTCTGCAGGCATGGTCCTAATCCTCTGTATCTATGTTACATTTTTCCATGAAGACACACTTTTACCCCAACCTCCCATAAGATGTATTCTTTTCTTGAGTTCCCTTCTCACTGATTGACATTCCTTCCTATTTCATTTCTAAGTCAGAAACCTGGGAGGTGCTGCCTGCTTTGCGGTCATTTATTTTCTACATCTAACCAAGTGATGAAAGCCCAGACTTGACAGTCTGCACATCTCTATTCTTATCATCCCATGGGACTAACTCAGTCTTCATGAACATCATTTTCATAAGAATGACCTCCAAATGATTCTCTAAGTTCCAGATAAAGGTTTGTTGAAACAGCCTTCATACTGCCAGTGGGTTTATTATTGATCTCTATAGGTTTCCCATGACTTAGGAAAAATTCTTGACTTCTTAGGAAGATTCTACTCTAGAGAAGATGTTATCTTTTCTTACCTCTTCACTGTCTCTTCTCTGCTTCCTCCTTGTCAAATCAAGGTAGACGCTGAACAACCCTACTAGGAGATTCTGACCTCGACTACTTGTACTAGTTTACGTATTAAGTTTCTGTCTGGAAATAATCTTCCCTTTACACCTATTGTGACTGGTTGATTCTTAAGGTTTCATTCTATAGACTAAAAATTCTGAGACACCTTCCTTGAATTGAAAACCCTTCTAAGCTGGGGGTTAAATCCTTTTCCTTTACACTTCCTTCATTATTGTGTATTCACCCTAGCCTACTAGTTCACTGAAGGGTTGTGTATTGGTAAATTAAGTTGTATCTTTGTAGCCTGGAACATGATAGTTGTTCAAGGAATACTTACTGAAGAAATAATGTCCTGATAAGAAGGGCATTGACGGTGGTAGGGTGAACAGAATTACTTCAAATAACATATGATACATATTTTCCCCTCAATTATCAAGCTATTTTGAGCTGAAGCTGGTGTGTGTGTGTGTGTGTGTGTGTGTGTGTGTGTGTGTGTGTGCACCAATGTTTAACATAGGATGTGGGCAATTCCTTAGGCTTACTTATCTAGGCCAGGCTTGTTCAGAGGCAAAAGGACTTAATGAAACTCTTGGCATTTGCAGCTCTGGGGACATCGATAGCAGTTTTCTATTAATATATGATGAAGCTTGTGAATTAAAATAATACCTAATAATTAATCCACAAGTTTGGGGTCAGAAATCCAGTGTGACTTATTTTGGTTTGCACAGAACATCACGATTTTGACATTGAGATGCATTCTCACCTCCAGGGTATGTGAACAAAAGATCCTACCCCAAACCCATTCTGTTGGAAAAGTTTAGTTTTGTTGAAGGATCTAGTCATTATAGGACTGCTAACTGGGTCCTTTTTCCATGCAGGTCTACAATTCTCAACTTCGTTCACTCTTTGTTATGTGTCTACTCATTTCCATACAAGCAACATTGTGTCAAATCATTCATGTTTTCACCTCTGACTTGCTTCTCAGCTGTCAGCTGAAGAAAACTCTGTGCTTACACAAGGTACAATTGTTTCCATGGGTAGTTTTCACATTATCCACAAAAATCCCTTATCAGTGGTACTTGTCTTTAACTGAATCAGAGATAAAAAAAATGTGCACCAGAGGCCAGGAATAATGGGGTCATTTTAGATTCTACTGCACCTTATAAAAAATGAGAACAAGCAAAACCAAAAGATCATGTCAACTACCAATTTTGGTGATGACAACTGGGTGGTAGGACATGTGCTTCCTTTTAATGTCAGATGTCCACACAGTGTCAAACTTGCTATATGCTAAATCAATCAATATAAATGTGAAACTACTCTTTGGTTTCTGCTTCAGATTTCTTGCCTCTTGATCACAGCCTCTAACCTCTTGTCCACTGACCTTGATGCATGGTTTCCCATTTTCATCACTGCTCTCCATTTTCATGTTACCATGGTAAAAAATCATTATCATTTACTGAGCATATTTTTGTAGCATATCTTGGGTATCTTAAGCCACTTCATTCCTGCAACGAATCTCAACTAGTTATTAGTGTGTCTAATTTGTCACTGAACTCAAGAACATTTGGGATATACATACTCAGCGCTGGGCTTGTCTGATTCTTAGTCTGTTTTGTCTCAGTATCATACCTGTGTTTTGGGGGGAATGTGGTAAGCCAGATTTACTCAGGTGCTTGTGTTGGGGTGCTTAGATTTCCCACTCACATCTCTCACTTCCGGGCTTCTCTCTCCAGCATCAGGCAATGACTAAAGCCATGCCCTGCCTTCCTTATGAGAAACCGAGTCCTGGGGGGTGAGCAACACATTCCACGTCTATTTCCTCTGGCATTATGAGCTAATTGTGAACTAAGTGACCAAATCATCCTAATAAAATTGGCTTCTAAACAGCAAATTGTAAACTTGCATGAATCAGGATCATGTGTCTTCTAAGCCCCTTTCCTTTCTCTTTTAATTGAGTTTCACTCTAGCATTCTCTGTCGAAAGGAACAATGGGATGCTCTGTTTGGAGAGTTAGTCAGACCCAGCTGCTATGAAAATAATATGTTTGAGAAAATGGACTTGACATTTGATGGCCTTATGACTCTTCTGACAGGATATAATCAACTCATTAGGGAGAAACAGAAGGCCTTGTTGTACAGCCGCGCTATTCTGAGCATGACAGAATTCCTTCTAAGCGGATGGGTGAGCGTTCGGGGCAAACTGGGGCTTAGTCTTCTGTGGCTGGCAGGCCGTGTGGCTGCTCTTACTTTCTCTTCCTCTGGCCACAGCCCTTAATCTGATGAAACGGAAGCATTACTTTCTTCAGCCCACGGTTCCTTTGTCCCTTTTCTGCTCCCCACCCGCAAAGACTAAATTTATGAAAAAAGCTTGGGTTTTCAAGGACTTTCTCAAGCCTTCCTTCCTCTTAGACACAGCTGGAGCAGCTCTCCTGGGAGGAGATTGGAAGCAGGAAGCAGCCATTGGGATTCCTGATTCCAGTTCCCAGGCCCACCCCTAGATTTCTGTGGGACTCTCAAGGGTTTATGGCCGACTCTTTGCTTCGTCTCCCACTATAAAACATCAGGCTCCACTGCTCCCTGCTTTTGCCTGAGATATCCACCCAGCAGAAATATGAAAGCACGGAAAGCCAGGTTTTAGCAAGACAGTACTAGTCACTTTAAGGTATTGAAGCATCAGATCAGAGCACACATAGGAGACTCCCAGCATAGTCATTGGCATGCCGCGTAGACTTTATATTAGATTTATCACCGGGAAATTGTAGTTTCTGTACGTAAATCACTAAATGTGTACTAGATATTTTGTTCCTTAAACATACTTTTAAATACAACCATTTTAAATATCAAATCAACTCATCACAATAATGACGATGTCTGTATATTTTAGGAATTCTGGTTCATAACACTCATTCTTAAGGCTTTCCTCAGTTATTCTGATTCACTGTATTATAACTTCTAATAAAGAAAGGATGGTGTCTATTTGCCACCACTGAATCCCAAGCATCATTTACAGTGTCTCTCTCACATGAAAAACATTTCCTGTAGATGTAAAAATATAAGACTGCATAAAGTAATTGACTAATTTAAAATTTCTATTTTATGTGTCTGAGGATTTTGCTTGCATGTATGTAGGTGTGCCATACATGTGCCTGGTGCCTGAGGAGGCAGGAAGAGGGTGCTGGAAGCCCTGAAACTGGAGTTACAGATGGTTGTGCCCCACCATGTGGGTGGTGCAAATCATCTCCAGAGCCTCTACAAGAGCAGCAAGTGCTCTTAACTGCCAAGCCATCTGTCAAGGTCCATAAATGTTTTCCTAAATATTTTCTGGACATGACATTTGTCTCCATCTTGTAAACTTTGCATCAGGAATTGGGAAACTGAGGCCCATAGGCTCAACTGCTGTCTGTTTCTGTAAACTGACATTTGGCTGTATCCTTGGCTATTTCCCTAAAGGCATAACCGCGTCCTGGTGGAAACATCAAGATGCAAGATATTTTACCATCTAGTTCTTTACAAAAAGTTTGTTGACCTCTGCTTTTTATTGGATGGAGAATATTTGCAAAATATAAACCTATATATTCCACTCTCTTTTCTGGAAACTCAATAATTGCCAATCTTGCAAAAAAGTCAAAGCATTTCCTATAATGCAAGACGTACTTCAAATCCAGACAAATCTCTAGAAACTCCGCCCTTGTACTTTTCTTCTTCAACCTCATGCTCTTTCCACCTGCCAAAGATGCCAGACCTTTGCATAGGCTACCTGTGGTGTTGAGATCACTCTTTGTCCCACTTTTGCTTTGAAAACATGATTCATCTTTTAAAACCTCACTTAAACAACATCAGTGTAAAATTGCTGTTTGTGAGGTTTTCCTGCCAGGCTAGAGGCCGTCTTTCTCTTTCCAGTCCTGCTCTTCACTTTATAAATGATGACATCAAAGTTCACATGGGCTATTTGACTTGACCAAGGTTCCATGAACATGTAGGCAGATTGGACTTCGAATTGAAATCTGTTTGAATTCAATGTGTACTTTCTACTATAATTTCATTCTGATTAATTCATGTATAAAATAATATTTGTATTGCATGGAGCCAGCTCAGGATCATAGATAGATCTAATAAAGCTTGGAATATATATGTGTCTGTGTATGGTAAATATTTTGTAAATATGTAATCTTGGCAACAGAAATAGTAAAAATTATGACAATAAGTTGAATGTAATCATTCATTTTGTAGGCAAGCGCTAACATTTAAGGAGGGCACTGACTGTGCAAGTTATCTACGGTTCTAGAACAAATCAGTCCAATTTGGAGTGTCACCAAAGAATAAACAGTTTTATCATAGATCTGCTGATCAGATATCTTGGCGTGACTTAGTTGGGCATCTCTCATGAAGATACTTTGTTGTTGTAAACCAAGCTGTGGTCTCATCTGAGAGTGGATGCAGGAGACAATTGCTTCTAAGCTTAATATAACAATTGTTCCCTGGCCCATTCCTTCTTAGCAGCTCATTCCACAGAGCTGTATCACCTTGTGGCAGCTGTCTTTCTCCCAGACAAGTGATCTGAACAGGCAAGAGGGACTTGGAACATGAAGGTCACAGTTTTTATATAACTTTATCTCAAAAGTGCCCCCAAAGGTAATTATTTTATCATATTCTACTCTGGAAGTGAATTATTAGTCACAGTCCTCACTCAAGGAGAAGGGATTATGTAAGTACATGAAGATAGTGAACTCCTCTATCTGTAGACTAAAATTATTAAAGAGAGGATTCCAGAAGAGACAACTCATAAATATGAAATTGCATTCTGTCCTGGGTAGTGTGACAAAAATCTTACAACCTCTTGGCTTGGTATCTCCAGGAACATAGCAGCCTGATGACTCATTTCAAGGCTTACATCATTCACCTCACTTCATTCCATTCCATGGACATAGTTGTGTGTGTGTGTGTGTGTGTGTGTGTGTGTGTGTGTGTGTGTGTGTGTATGTGTATGAAGTATATGTCTATGCATATGTATGTGAAGATATATGCTTCCAAGGAGGGCAGAGAAGAATTTTGGATGTCCTGCTCTATCATTTTGTGCTTTATTCCCTTAAGATAGGCTCTCACCAGCTTGATTTTCTCACATTGATGACATAAATTATTTGATGTTTTCAGCAGTAATGTTTTAATTGTCAGGATTTGAAGATTAACCAATAGCATTGTCAATATCATGCAGCATTGTGGGGATCAATAAGACTCCTTTGGCCAATAACTGAATTGTAACTCATTCCTGGTCCTGGCTGAACACTAATGAGAGAAGCTTCCTGTAATTGATGGTAATTAGCATAGAGACCCACAATTGGACAATGTGCATAGAATGAGAGGCCATGGAGCACTCAGCCTAAATGAGAGTTATTATACTCCTCCCCTCAAGTCTCTGGAATCTACACAGAAGAGGGAACAGAAAGACTGTAAAAGGCAGAGATGGTAGATGTTGTCAAGGAAGCAATGTTTTCTAGATACAACAGGGTTGATACACATGTGATCTCACAGAGACTGTGACAGGATGCATAAGACATGTACAAGCTTAATCCAGACAGAGTCTCACCATGGAGAGAGGGGAAACAGGCACAAAGTCTCATCATTAGCCAAGAACCTATTTGCAATGGATAGCTCCTGGGAGAGTGAAAAACTTTTCTTCAATAGAGGAACAATGGGTATATTGAATACACTCCAGGGCAAGCCTCAAGATCAGGAGAAGTTGCACAACACAAATTGGACTCCACATTTATTTTTTTTTTAGGGGGGGAACTTTTTTGTCTTGATTTTTTTAAGAGAGTGAAAGAACATAAAGTTGGGTATATGGGGAGGTAAGAGTCTAGGAGGAGTTGGAGTAGAAGAAAGAATATAGTCAGAATATATTTTATGAATTTAATACAATGAAAATATAAAAAAATGACAGACTCTCTCACTGAATCTGAAGCTTGCCACCTGGATTAGGCTGGCTGTTTAGCTCATTCCTAGGATTTGCCTATACGACACTTTGATGCAAAGAGATATTTGCATACTTTCTTATAAATATTTACAGTAATTATACAATTATTTATTGTTGCTATTTTTACCTTACTTAAATGATATTTAGCACAGGTATGCATGCACAGAAATAATTATATGTATACACATATATACATACATACTATGGTTTGGTACTTATAGTTTTATGCATCTACTGGGAGTTTTAGAAAGCATACCTTGCACAAAAGAAAAATCTTATACTAGGAAGTGAGGAAACTGATATCTGCCTGAAAGCTTGATAAGTGCGCTTCCAGTACACTGCATTCCACAGTGGAACTTTTGTATCAACACATCCTTTCTAATTTAATTGAAATCATACGTTTATGTTTCTTAACAGGAAGGCATGGAATATTTATATGCTGACATTTTGGCCTGAATAATTCCTGGTTATTGTAGACTATTTGCACATTATAGTCCACATTTGGAAGTGTTCCTGGTCTTTTTCCACAAGATTCCAGTTGCATCTCTTATCCTGGTTTTAATAATCAAATCATCTCTAGTCGTTGTTACAATCAGGAGTATTCTTGGTAGTGGAGGCTGAGAGAGGAATGTTGAAAATCTCAATAAAAATGGCTTCTTGTAGGAGAGAATATAAACAGATGTCAGACAGGCAACCAGCCATGTCTTAAGGCAAATTAAATCTGGACATATATTTTGGTAAATGGATAACAGGATATCCATGTAAGGTAGTAAGGAATTAGGTGCTCTCTGAATTGTGAGAAAGAAGCATGAAGGCATGAAAGAGATAAAACCAATCCATGAATATACTCAAATATTGAAAGAATAAAAAGAAATTCTGACTTAAACTAAGTTTTTTAACACACAAAATTTAATTTTCTTTAGGGCTATCCATTTAAATACCAATTGTCTTCAAGACTTCTGACTTCTTTTTTTGTACCCCAGCAAGCAAACCAGTACCTTGCTTGCTACACATTTTATAAATGATGAATGACTCTTATTCACCTCTTTAGTTTTTATCTCTTGCATGTAAACAGATGATATTGTTGCATAAATATCCAGTCCAGAGAGCTTTCGTGTGCTCTAAACCTATCCATCTTCTAGTGATCTACTACATCTGCACATGGAAGCTCCATAAACCTTTCAAATAGATTAATTTTAAAAGTAAACTCATTATCTTTTTCCTATAATCATTCTACATTCCTGAATTTCCTATCTGTGATAAGAAATAAATGTGGAATTTATCTTTCTCATACCACCTCCCATAATGTTCCACATTTCAACTCCATGAATGTCCATTCAATATGAGTATTTATTTATTTCATAGGAATTCTTTAGGAACCTGGTGTGTATTAGGGATTGTGACATGTGACACTTCTCTCTAATGTTACTGAGTTTGTCTTCCTTTACACTGTCATCAGATTTTATGTGGAATAATATTGTTTGAAGTGTTTAGCACAGACGAGTAAGGATTAGCTGACAAGAAAACCAGTCAAGATCAATCGTTTTATTGTATTATCTGGTGCTGATATCCTTGGCTTATAATTAGAGCCATATTTATTTTTACTCTATTTACATAGAACAAATGGTGAGAAAAGAACCACATGGTGAATTAAAATTAAAATATCTCACGTCTTTATAATGATTAAAATGAAATGTGTATGCAAACAGAGAATTTTCTACTGGTCACAAGCACCAAAACAATCAGATGAATTGTTACAGATTTCTGCCTACACAATCTTAATGCATTCATTGTTTTGACTGAGGCTGATCGATACTATGGCCATCTTTTCCTCTGAACTATGAAAGGAACATCCATCTCTATTCTTTGCAGGTTTCTGTTGCTGTCGGAAACAAGGTAGGTACTCAGGGATTTTATGTAAAACCTTAAAATTTTGCTTTTTGCTGTGAACAAGGGGCATGATACTGTAGTAATTGTGTCACTGGGAATCTGGTACCATAAGACTTGTTCCTTTTATGTCTTTTGGTAGTGGGTTGATGACTACAAACAAGTTGCTTAAAATCTGTGTGCTTCAACTCTGTCATCTATAAACCTGTAATATATAATCTACTTCTCTACATTATTCTGAGCATTATATGCAATGCAAAACTCTTTGAAGGTTATAAGTACTTTACATAAGAAGTTCATGTGTCTTTTTCTAGTATTCTTAACTGTAAATTTAAGGCATGGTTGCTTAGGCTCTCAAATTATGTTTTACTTCTCTGTTTAATGAAAATAATATCTCAAAAGACCTACAATATGCATTAAATGTGAAACTTATGACTCAATTAATGTTAGTTAGTCCCTCAATGTACTCTTTCTCTTTCAAGAAACAGCCTTATGAATATATGTTAGTAAAATATTAAATGCAAGAATTCAGTATTACATAAATCCTATTAGCCTATGTAATCTAAATCCAAATTGGAACAAAGCTAGCTTTAATAAAAAGAATTGTAGTACAGCTTGCTTTATTGGTTCTGCAAGATGGATTCTAATTGAAGAAGTGATTAATTAACACATCTATTTTACATTTGACTTTGGAGTCAGTTCACAAGACCAGGAACTAGTATATGGAGGTCCAATTGTTAGCTTCGTTACTATATCCAGAGACCTTTTGAATTCATCTTCAAATAGAACTATCCGGTCATAGATATAAGCAGACAACTTCCTGTTGTTCCTCTCTCTTACAGAAACTCGACAGTAAGCTTTTGACAACAGAGGTGATGCTATCAAAATTACAAGGCCTTTTTTAGTGGACGTAGAAAATCATTATGTGAAGGAAGCAGTCTTGGGCTGCATTTTCTCATATCTCCTTGTCTTAAGCAAGACAAATAAAACAATACCAATCACAAACTTTCTATGAAATTAAAAGATTTAAATCAACCAAATAGTTGCTAGCAAAATGAATAGCATAGTAGTACTCATACTACCTGACTTAAAATCAGTTACAAAGTTTCACAAATCAAAACAAAAGTGGTATTGCATTAAAAAGGCATAGTAATGGGGAAAATCAAACAGGATTATTTTTTGAGAGGCAAAAGTAAACCTTATATACCTATTGGTAGTTAATTTTTTGACAGTTCCTAACATATACAATGGAGAAAGGACTATCACATTAACAGGTTCATTTAGGAAAATTAAATATTTACAAGAGAAGAATGAAATAAGACTATTATTCCACCCCATACACAAAAATAAATGCAAATGGATGTAAAACTTAAATATGAGCCCTGAAACATTAAAGGTACTGGAAAAAACACAGTAAGATTCCCCTACAACACTTATCTAAGCAAATGTTTCTGGGTGTGATGCCCCAAACAAAAAATAACAAATGGAAAAATAGATATGATATGTGGGATAAACAGAAACTAAGCTTCTACAAGTAAAAGAGAGAGAATGGAACGGAGAGATGACTTACAGACTAAAAAAAGACTGTCTACAAAACATACTAGTGATAAGGGTACCATAACTCAAGAGTAAACGAATTCAACAATCAAAAAATGAGTAAAGGACCTCAGGAGGAACATTTTAAAAGCAGAGAAACAGTCAATAGATGTAAAACAAATTCACATCACCAGTCACAAGGAAAGAAAATGCATATTAAATGTACATGATAGCACATCACTCCTGTGAGGATGACTCATATCAAGAAGACAGACACAAAATGAGTTAGTGAGAAGGTGAAGAAAAATGGGTTTGTGTGCACTGTTTGTGGGAATATAAATTAGTACACTCACCACGCACAACAATGTTCTGTGGAACAATGTGGCTGTTCCAAAGAAAAGTGAAAATAGAGTTATTATATGATCTAGAAAGTTTTCTACCGGGGATACATTAAAAAGAAACTTAAATTGACATGTTAAAGAGACATTGCTCATGCTTACTGCAACACTTTTCATGAATGCTAAGATTTGGGATTGAACTAAGTGTCTATTATCATATCAATGACGATGAAAATGTGGTGTATGTACAGCATAAATTATTTAGCCTTAAAATGGATAAAGTCTAGCCATCTAGAATAATGTGGCTGAATACAGAGCAACCTGGAGGATAATATGCTAAGTGAATTAAGATTAATATACAAGGACGGCCACTGTCTAATTGGTTTATATGTAGAATCTGAAAATTTAGGATTACTGATTGATATTTACCAGGAACTAAGGCAGGAGGTCATCAGGAAGAAGGAGAATTCTGATCAAAATGGTTGAAGCTTCTCTTAGGCAGAAGCAAGGGACATCAGTAAGTGGTTCCACCTCCCATACATATTGGAGACTACAATAAACAATGATGTATTTCACATTTCAAAATTGTGATAGAGTAATGTGAGTTTCAAAAGGAAGAGATTTCAATACGCTCACTACAAAAATGCAAGCATGTAAGGCTTTGTTAACTACTATGCCTTATTCATTTCATAATACAAACATACGTTAGGACACCATACCTTATAAATATTTGCAATCATGATTTGCCAACTCAGAATAAAAATTAAAAAGTACCAAGATAGACTCAGTGGAGTTTCAGATTTCTATTTAACTACAGGTACTGACAGGGAAATAAAATGATAGTCCATAATCAGAAATGCTATATTTATAAAAGTTCTGGCAAACAAATTACATCCAAAACAAATAGTTTCAGCAAATCAATAATAAAAGTGAGGCTTACACTACTTTCTCAGATGAGGTTTAAGAGCTTTGTTTATTCTTGCCTATAAAAATAAAAAGAGGTAGGAAAGGGAAAGCATAGAATTCCTAAGAACAAGGTTTATAAGACACTGCACATCAGTTAAAAGAGAAAGAGATCCTTTAAAGGGAGGGCATATTTAGGTTAAGCCTAGTGATTGTCTCTTCGTGCTTCTTTGAGTGGCAGTACAGGTTGTACCAAAGGAGGAACAAATGCCCACAGATGAGTGTATCTCTCATCTAACAACAAAGAAGTATCTTTCAATAGACAGAGACTATTACAGAAAACCACTATGGAGCAAAATTCAGAGAACAAATAATTATGTAGTGCTCAGCTCTAACTTAACCATCTTTAACACAACTCCCACACACAAAGCTCAGTAAATGTGGAGGGAAAGGGAGTGTGAAGTTTGTAAACTACAAAGGAACAGAATGTCTTCTGTGAGTTATGTCTCTTAGAAATGTCAAGGAAGCTTCAACAACATGGATGCCTAAACAAAGACCTGAACGAGACAGAGAGAGATTGGGGGATACATGGAAACAGTTGGAGAGATGAAAGGAAAACGTGATGTAATTATATTTAATTCCAGTAAAAGAAAAAAAGAAATTCAGAAAGGCCAGCAAAGTTCTTGGGTTGAAGAAATGTATCATAGTGGTTGGGAAACTGAAGTCACTAAAGTTTGCAGGACATGGGACTGGACAGCAAAGATATACATAAAGATAGAACTTAGAAAATCCACAGAGATTTTGCTCTTAAGTATTCAACTGAGGACTGATCTGCTTATATGTGTGGGGCCTGGGAAAGCCTAGTCAAAGGGCTATGAGATAAGAGCATCTCGCCCACACAGGAGGCTGGGATGGGTGCAGTTCCCACCAGTGAGACTAGAAAGCATCATGATTTGCAGAGTGCCAGAATAAAGGCATGTGAATGGTCTGGCCTCAGTATTAAGAATACTGCAACCCATGAGAAATGCTTTGGTTTCACCCAAGAAAACCAAAAAGGAAGAGCCTGGAGGGTAAAACTGAACTGTGTTCCAAAAGAAAGTGGAAGAATATTTACTGAACACAAATCTATCTTACATTGGCAAAAGGGAGATTCACAATGACTGATATCAAATATTAAAAAAAATCACAAGACATGGACATTCAAAAGAGATTATATGTGATATGGAGGAAATCTAATTGATTGGAGCTAGCCCAGAGATGACACAGATGCAATGTTATTGAGCAAAGACATAAAAACTGTTCTCAATGAAATCCTTGTATCCAAAAATGAAGGGGAAAGATGAAAAACATTTATAAGGTCCAAATTAATTTTCTTGAAAGCAAAACATTGTATGAAACACAAAATATACTGTGTATGCAATTAATGTTGAAGGATTTAACCCCCCCCCAGTAAATTCCAAGAAACAAAATGTGAATAATTTGGTATGAAACAAATGTAAAAGAGAAGAAAATTAACAAAAAATAAAAACAGTGGTAGGACAATTTGAAGCAACTTAATGTATGAATCATCAGAGTTGATAAAAGGAGAGAGATGAAAAGTAGGAAAACAGAGAACTATTTATTTTGGAGATTACTACCAAATGTACTCTAAAGTTGACAAATCTATAAACCTACAGCTCCAGGGAGGTCAATGATATCCAAATACATAAAACATGAAGAAAACTACTAGAGGGAGCGTCTTAGCCAAATTTCCTGGACAGTGTTAAAGGGAAACACTTTGAAAGCATTCACAGGAAGAATGCAGTTTGTGCAGAGCACACCAGAAAGAGATAAAGTTAAGATGCCCACAAAAGACATAATGAAATTTTAAACCTTGAATTTTTATTTGAGAATTATATATGCAAGTGCTATATTTGCATTATTTTCACACTATGCTTCCCTTCATAACTCCTTCTGTTCCTCCCTACTGTCTCTCAAATTCATGGCCTTTTCTTAATTATTATTGTTTTATACACACACACACACACACACACACACACACACACACACACATACACACACACACACAACCTGCAGAGTGTATTTAGTATTGCTTGTATGTGTATGTGTTTTTTTCTTTTGTTTATTTTATTTTACAATACTATTCAGTTCTACATAACAGCCACAGATTCCCTTGTTCTCCCCCTACCTGCCCCCTCCCCTTCCCCTCAGCCCACCCCCCATTCCCACCACCTCCAGATCAAGGCCACCCCCAAGGACTGAGATCGACCTGATAGACTCAGTCCAGGCAGGTCCAGTCCCTTCCTCCCAGATTGAGCCAAGCGTCCCTGTATAAGTCCCAGGTTTCAAACAGCTATCTCATGCAGCGAGCCCAGAACCTGGTACCATATGTGTATGTGTTTAAGTCTGACCAATCAGGATTCGGAAACTTCCTGGGGGTTCATTTTTGGAGAATACTTATTTTTCTTCCTCTGTAGCTCTTCCTCTAGGGGTGGGGCCTTGTTAGGTGTCTCCCATTCACACTGACACATCAAATATGATGTCACTGTTCTTGTTTAGGCAACCATATTGTTGAGATTTTATGGGGGTAGCATCCTTGTCATATATGGTCGACACTATTTAGTAGCAAGCATCCTGGTCCTCTGGCTCTTACAGTCTCCTGGGTCCCTCTTCTATAATGTTCCCTGAGCCTTAGCTGTTTGTGTTGTAGATGTAGACATTGGGGTTGGACACCTGACTGTCAGTTGTTTTCTGCATTTTTAAGTACTTGTGGCTTTCTGTAATGGTCTTTGTCTGTTGCAAAATAAAGCTTGTTTGATTGGTGAGAGAGATAGACTGATCTGTGAGTATAAGGGTAAGTGTTTAGAATGGTGTTAGAAATTGTTTGATTTAGGAAAGTGACTGTCCTAGTTAGGGGTTCTGTTGCTGTGAAGAGATGCCATGACCACAGCAACTCTTATAAAGGAAAGCATTTAACTAGAGCTATCTTACAGTTCAGAGGTTTATTCCATTGTCATCATGGTAAGAAGCTTGGTGGCACACAGGCTGACATAGTGCTAGAGTGATAGTTGCGAGTTTTATACCCAGATCAGTAGGTAGCAGGATGAGAGAGTGACACTGGACTTGGCTTGGGCTTCTGAAACCCCAAAGCCCATCCACAGTGACACTCTTCTTCCAACAAGGCCACACTTATTCCCAAAAGTCCACACCTCCCAATAATGCCACTCCCTGTGAGCCTATGGGGGTCATTTTCTTTCAAATCACCACAGTGGCATTAGTAGGTTCTCCTCCAGATCACATGACTTCACCAGTCATGGGTAGTTGGCAATGTTTATATTAGCAGGCATGGATTCCTTCACATTGAGCAGGTCCCAAATCCTGTTAATTATTCCCCAAATATAAGTGCTACTATTGCATGTTTGGGGATATCTTGCTATTCAGATAATTGTTGTGGTTCATAGGCTTCACTGATAGGTAAGACAACTGATTTCTTTTCCTTTTTGGCAGCTTGTATAAAAACTCCAGATACTATGAAAATTATTCCCCAGGGAGAAGGCTTCCAGGTCAATCCCAGTTGAATTCTTTTGTGTCCAAAATGTGGTTGTCTTCATCATTAGGGACATACCTCAAGTTTGGGAAGCAACCAAGGCAATGGAAATAGCCTATATTTTTTTTTCTGCAGGGGAGTTCCTTGGAATCCCCTGACCATTTTAGAAGTAGGTATAAGAAGAGACAAAGGAGAAACAAGGACCACACAATGCAATTAGAAAAGAAGTAGGCCAACAGATGTAAACTTAACTCTGCTAGTGTTCATAAAAATGGTGATTGGAATAGAGACTGCTTTTAAAAGGTAGAGATTGTCAAATCGGATAAAAAAAGAAAAATCTAACAATATTCTCCCAAAGGAAAAAGACAGTTTAAATATGAAGGTGAAAATAGCTTTAAAAGTAAAGGCATACATACACACACAGTATTAATATCATTCAAAAAAGTATTAGATGTTTAAATTAACATATTCACACACAAATGTATTTTCATACATATAGTGTTAATGTCAGTCAGAAAAGTGTTAGGTGGCTAAATTTGTATTTAGAATAGCACACACACGCACACACACACACACACACTCCAATATTTCAGTATAACATATAAGTAGAACAGAATGATCATTTCATAATGATAAGTTAATTATTCATGAAAAAGTTACCTCTCTAAACATTTTGTGTACCTTATAGTGATAGATAAACAGATAAAATGAGCAAAGAACTGAATGCACAAAAATACCTATTAATATTTACGAAAGAGCTCAACACTATTAGTTTTCAGAGAAATGTGAATTAAAACCATGATGAATACTATCGCACATACATTAGAATAACTAAAATTAAAAGGTCAAATTTCATTTTCAGATATTTCCACAAGATAAAGGGAAATTTTTGTTCCCCGAAAGACTAGCACATGAATATTTCAGCAGTTGTATTTGTAATAAACAAATACTAGAAATAACTTCAATGTCAATCAAGAAGTAAGTAAATGAACCATGCCGTCTCCATGTGGTATGACACTTCTCAATAATAAAAGAGGAGTGAGCTACTTGCACAATGATATGAGTGAATTCTGAAGGCATATTTATCAAGCAAACTTAGAAAAATATTCATGAATTTTGTATAATTTCACTTATAGTAAGTCTAACAATAAGAAAAATGGCTCAGTAATGATAGGAATCAGAAGTGTGGGTGCTTACTACGATTAAATTAGATTTACTGGATGATATGTGGTAACCTCCCTGAAATGATGGAAACTCTAAGCATCATGCGTTTGGTGATGTTTGGTGAGTTACTATATTTGTCAAGGCTTACCTATGTTTCAGATTTATGATCTTCGTATAAAATGAATCTCACTTAAAATAATTTTATGTATATTAAATCGCAATAAGTGTGAAAAACATTAAGGATAAAGAGTTGATAAGATTAATTTCAAGTCCCAAATACAAAGCAGATCTTATGCCAAGCAGCCAAAAATGGACATCTCAGCTAATTTTCAAAGCAACAATGAACATTTGTGTGTAAAGAGTCATAGATAATTGACCTGTAATTCAACCTTTTAACCATTGAAGGTCAGCCATGTACAAAATGTTTGCACATTTTCTTAAGGGTATGCTACTGGAGAAATACTTATTTGAGAAAATCTACTAGATCTTGGAAGAACTGTAATAATCTGTCCCCAGACCATGATCTGCCATATACTTCCTGATCCCACTTTGGTAGTGGAAGGTGTGTCTGGCCATATGTACTCAGTGAGATAATCTTGACAATCTCTGTTTATCCTTATGGTCCCCATTGTTTCATGCCAAGAAGATAGAGACACTGCCTTTGGCACAATATTATGTTAGCTCTGTTTGGGATAGGAGTGACTCAGAGGCACAGCCTTTCTTCATTCGGAAATACTTGTGGAATGAACCAATAATTTAATAATTATTGTTAAAGAAATAGGCACCACTATATACAACAGAGAGTGAGACCTTGGATCTGTTTATAATTCTAACCAACTAGGTAAATCACAGCTACCAATAGTTATTGCTTTGATGCATGAAAATGGAGCTGGCAATCAATTATAATGTGTTAGAAACATTTGGATCAATAGGTGCAGAATAGCATATTAGGAAGGAGCTCTTATTTGGCACTAGGGAGACTAAGTCTCACCTACATATCTCAGTGTTCTTAGAGAAACAATACCACAACAGGGAACTGCTGCCATCATTTCCAGAACTAAAATTTTATGAGCCTAAGAAAACAGGCTATAATCCTACATTATGGGCAGGTTTCCTGAGCCTGTTTGGCAAAGACAGAGATATGAAAATGACCACACCTCAATTACAAAACATCTTTTTATGCTGAGACCCTCAGGCAGGAGGTTGTAGGAAGTAACAATTTGGTAGTATTTATCTGGACTCCGTAAGATGTTCAATTGTGTAAAACCCTGACTTTAGCACCCAATTTCCCAGAACAACTTTTATGAGGATCTCTTGACTCAAAGATCCCATGCAAGATCATCCAGAATTATGACTCAAGTCTGGTCAGTTAATAGGAAGCTCAAGAAGCCCAAAGGGCATGGTGGGAATTAAGATTTTTTTTCAGTCTGGACCAAACCCCAAACCTGGCTGATGTCCCCAGAATATACAACAGTAAATCCAGCATTTTTCATCTTAAGGAGAATTAAAAGGGAGAACCTTGTATCTAAATGTGTTGGGGTATTTTCTAATGATGTAAATATTCTAGTGAAGCCTTTTCAAATGGGTGTTTCACTTGTCTAGAGAAAAATCACATGATTTCTCTAAGCCTCAGTTTGCCCACATATGAAATGGTAACAGGCCTTCTTTATGCTTATCTGGGTTGATTAATGTCTTTGCATATAGAGTCATCTTTCAGTCTACAACATGAAAGTTGGTCAGACCTAGACAATTAGGGGGAATAATATCCCTGCTCTGCATCTCTTTTTAAAAAATGTTTTATTTTTATTTTTTGAAATTAAAATACAATTACATCATTTCCCTCTTCCTGTTCCTCCTTCCAACTCTGCCCATGTATACACACACACACACACACACACAAAAAAAAAAAAAAAAAAACCCTGAGCAGTCCATATAGTGTTACTTGTATGTCCTGCCCTAACTCTTCACTCATCGTAATGACAAATCTACCTGGATTCTCCCCTGGAGGTAACCAATTTGGAACTTAATTTTAACTTAATTATTTTATTGTTTTATGTGCATGAGTCTGAGTATCACGTTCATGTAGTTCTCACAGAGGCAGGAAGATGACACCCGATCCCCTGATACTAGAGTCACAGATATTTGTAAAGCTAGTGTGTGGGGTACTGGAAATTGAACCTAGGTTCTCCAGATGAGCAACCAGTGCTCTTTACCACTGAGCCCAATTTAAACTTTTGGTCTTTGGAAAAGGAGACATAGAAATCTGGAATCCACAATATTCAGAAACAGTATTCCATCCTAGTCAGAGCAATTAAAAAAAAAAAAAACAAAAAAAACAAAAAACAACCATACTGGTAGAACAGAAGGTAATCAATGCTCATGAGCAAATAAAATTCACACTACTAGATACCAATTCTAGAAAAACATAGACATGGATATTTATTAGTTTGGACTTGGACCTTTTTATTTGCATTTATGTCAAATGGAGCAGACCCTCTATTCAGCTTCACTTATAGATGTTCACTTGGTAATACTGTCTTTGTTCTCTTCACTACAAGATGTCACTGTCCAAGTACCACTGGTTGAATAGAACTTCAATGTCTAGTCCTTTGGGAGGCTTGAAGTCCATGAGAGGCATTGACAGGGGTGTGCTTCCTCAGGAGGTATGAATAAGGATTTGCTGTTGCTCACCTGACTGAGTTTCTTATATTTCTTTAGCTGGTCATCACTCTTCACATGATTCCCCGCCCCCACCTCAGAGTGCATATCTACATTCAGATTTCCTGATCTCATTTAATAAATTGTATGCATGACTTCTCTGATATCAAATAGGAACATGTTTTGAAGTACTGGAACTTAAAGCTTTAAAATAAGAATTTTGAAAGTTTCAATTCAGGTCTTTCTGTCAGGATGGGATTTTATTCTCTGGATTCTCTGTCATCTCTCCTTATTTCCAAAAGGGTTGTGGGTCCATTTTCTTCTCTCTTGCTTTAATTTCTTTGGCTTTGGAGTCAAAATGTTAACCTATTGGAGTTTATTTTAGGAGGACAGTTGGTCAGGAATGGATCCTAGTGGAGCCCATAATTGAAGACATAAAATGAAGTTATTTGAGGTGGATTAGAGGACATCATATTGGCAGCATTGACATTTTATCAGAAAATTTCCAACTAATTAATATAATAGAAGTGTTTTCATCTCTCTTTAAAAAAAAGACTTTATTGATTCTTTGTGGATTTCACATCATGCATTCTGATCACATTAATATCCTTGTCCCCTCCCATCTGCCTTCTGCCCTTGAAGCCCTGCCCCCGCCCACAAAACCAAGAAAACCCAAACAAAGAAACAAAACAAAACAGAAAAACAAAACAAAACAGAAAAACAAAACATGGGAAGGAGGGAGGGAGGGACAGAGAGAGAGAGAGAGAGAGAGAGAGAGAGAGAGAGAGAGAGAGAGAGAAAGAGAAAGAGAGAGAGAGAGAGGCTGTAGTGTGGCCCGTTGAGTTAGGCAGTTTAACCTTTAGTCCAATCAATCTGTACTTGCAAGTGTTCATTGCCATGAGTCACTGGGTCACTGGCCTGGTTCAAGGCCTTTGGCTTCTGCTATGCCTCCAATACTGGGCCCCCACTGGAGCTTCTCTTGGATGTCTTGTCTTTGTCCCAAGTCATGTATCTCCTGCTGTTTTGGATCTGTAGGTTCCTTCTCTTCACATGCTCCAACAGTTCTTAGATGGGGTGGATGTTGGGGTGAGCCAACACATGGCCCTAGTTCTGGACCGTAGTTCGGACAGCCTACCAGCTTTCCCTCATTGTCACTACCCAGGCAAGCTGTCCAGCATTGGCTCAGCTAGCTTGCTCAATGCAGCCTGTAACAAGGGGTGGGGCCAGTTCTGCTCTCAGACCTCAGATCCCAGTCACCTACCCTAACACCACCAGAGCCATTCCTTCTGTTTTGCCCAGGTGAGGTGCAGGACCCTCTCTCCTGATTGTTGTAGGAGGTATACGAGTTGGGGGGGGGGTCAGCTCTCCTGCTCTGTCTTGATTTACACTGGCCATTTTTGTTTATCCAGGGGCAGAAGAGTGGATAGCCTCTATTGCAATAATCTTACTGCTTGTTCTGTATCACCTGCTTATATGAAAAAAAAAAGCCAGAATCACCACTGTGTGTTCATTTCAGACTAGATCAGTGGCTTTCAATTGGGATTGATTTTTAGATCCTCTGGGACATTGCATAGGTCTGTAGTAATTCAATTGTCATAGAGAAACAAGGGTTCCATATGGCAGGTATAGGCCTGGATTCTATTAAATGTTCCATAAGCTATAGGGCAGATTCCCAGAGAATGATCCTATCCCAAAAGTCAGTAATGTCAACACTGAGGAACTCTGGTCTAGGTTTGTGATTTTCCTTTCATAAATTACTCTGGTAAAAATCCACTTGCCTTCTCTTTTGGGAATCTTTTGCCCATTGACTCCTTCACTACTTCATCTTCATGATCTTTGGCAGGGACCACTAAGAAAATAATCCTCAGGACTTAGACCCACTTTGTTGTACCACTATACATAGATAGTCACTCTCTCTATAAAAGTTGGGCACAGAGTTAGCCTCAGTGCTAATTTTTAGTTCTTGAAGGTGGGAAATCTCTAGTTTTGGAAATATTACTGTTAAGTATTAAATAGTATCATCATGATCTTTGTTAAGTATCTTTACAATGTTTGAAATGGTAGGTATTTTTTATGGGGTAAGTCTGTCAATTCTACTTTGTAGGTTATCTGTATTTTTATTTCCGTGAAGGCCATATCTGGTATGAGGAAGCTGGTTATTTCAGTAATTCTCACACTCTTCCCAGAACAAGATTGGCTTTGGGCAAGATTTTTTTCTTCTTGTCACATAGTGACTTACTGCTGTGGTGGTTAGTGCTGATATCGGTGGTGGTGACTATTGAGTTTCTCTGATGTGACAGGAATGGTTACTGTCCCAAGGGAATTGAGGTTGAAGAAGATAAACAACTTGGTTGGTTGCACAGTGGTCAGTGGTGAAGTCACAGATTAGCCCACATTTGTCTGGCTCAAACTCTGCATGAGAATTTAGATGATGAAGTTCAAGTTCTTTGAAGAAGTATTTAAAAGAGATAAAATTACTACTACTACTACTAAATAATAATAATAGTGATAAATGCTTAAGCAAGTTATTATATATCTATAGTATGTGTTAATATACATCTATTATAATTTATGTTTAAATGTAATCATATGAATACATGACAGAGACTACTAACTCCAGGAATGTAGAAATGTATTTATTAACAAGTAGAAAAGCAAAAGAACAAAGAGAAAAATTTGATGCATGATTTCACTTTTTAAAAATAGCTATGCGCATTATATACCCTAATATATATTTCTGAAAATGTATGTATAGTATTTACATGAACATAGAGATTATGCCTGAATGATAGGATTCTGATTGGTCTGGATCAATCTTTGACAAATAATCCCTGTAATTCAGGTAAGATAGCCTAAATGAACCAGCTTTTGGGACTGTGATGCATAGAACCTGAGTCCCAACTGGGTACGAATGACTCAGCTTAAACCAATCAGACTAAGAAGAGGTTTTGTTAAGGGCCCCTGGGAAACAATCTTCTTGCCTTTCCTCTCTTGTAATCCCTTCCTCTCTACTGGGAGATGTGGTGTTTAATGTGAACTTTGAAATTCCTACAGGCATTTCACATGGAGTTGACTCACTTTTTGATGAAGCTCAGCTCACTGGAGAAAAGAACGGGAGCAGTGAACACATGGAATCACACATGCATGCACATAGGCCTCTCCGTCAAACCAACTACTCAAAAAGGGTGTAGAAAAAAGAGAACACCTGTGCATCACTGATGGTAATGAACAGTTGTACAACCACAGTAGAGAAGAATATGACAGTTAAAAAAGAACCTTAGAAATAGTGATCTCATTTTGTGGCAGGTACTCAGAGGAGATAATATCTATAAGATTCTTTCACCCCCACATTCATTGCAGCATTATTTATAAAAGCACAGATATGCCAAAATCACAGTGTCCAAAGGAAAACAGCAGAAGAATGGGATAAGAAATATATACAAAAATATTATTCCGCTTTACAAAAGGAAGGAAATCCTACCATGTGTAATAACATGGATGATCCTGGAGGACACTGAGCTGAATGAAATAACCTGGAAAAAAACAGCACTATATCCTCTCTCTTACACATGGAATCTAAATATTTCTAATTAATAAGAAGAGATAATGATGGCTACCATGGGAGAAGACTAAGAGAAGTGGAAAGATGTTGGTCAAAGGAGTCAAGATTTCCAGTTATAGGATCAATGAGTTTTGTGTATCTAATATACAGATGATAGTTAAAATTCTGTACTGTTTACTTGAAACTTAGTGGGACTAAACCTTGTATATCCTTATTCTATCTATACACAGAGACACAGACACATACATACATACATACATTCACACACACACACAACATAGTGGTCACCATAAACAGTGATTGATGCATTGAATAATTTGGCTGTGTAAACCATTACAGAATATATATGTAGCTAGTCATCTCTGAGTATAGAAAAAACCGTAAGACTATCTCCCTTCTGGACTTTTACATTATTTGAAGAAAATTAAATTTCCTCTCTATCTTGGCAATTTGAATTGTTTTTTTTTTTGTCTTTCAGAACAAAAGGAGTCTTGACCATTACCATAGAAAACATATACTAAGCAATTAAACCACAGTTAAAAATTTGAGAAAGTCAACTACCCTGCAGTACTATCATTTCCCTAATTTCCAGAACGCCATCTTGAAGAATAATAACAAAATCATAACCTTAGCATTCAGTAAGATTAAAATAACACTCCTGTATCAGACAGAAAGCCTTTTCACAAAACACTTTTTAAATTTTTTTTTCTTCCTAGCCTTCTTTATCACTTCAAATATTTAGGAAATTGTCAAATTATAAAAGAGTCAGAAGTGGTATTATTTCTCAGGCACTGGATGCCTATGAAAATGTTTTAAGTCCATCTATATTTTCAAAATCATAACAACCCTCTGAAGTATTTATTAAAACCTCTGTTTGGAAGATATCACAACTGTGGCTCAAATAAAGGCTATAGGTTTCTCAGGATGGAAGCCCGAATTTGAGTTGTTCTTCCTAGCATTGTAGCCAAGCTACAATGTATCTGTTAGAGGGAGAATTCAAAGGTCCAGTAGTCCCCCATAAAGTAATTTTATTCCTTCAGTGTTAGTATATCATCTGCAATCTGATTGGAAGAAAGGACTTTGAAAGCAACCAATGGCTCAGCTTGTGAAGCTAGTGAGAGATGATTTTTTAATAACTATCATTTACACCTCTTTAATATGTTACTCTTCATTTATTTAAAGTAGTTGATTCTTTTTACAGATTATATAGCTGGTGTTATAGCTAAAATTAATGTGCTTGAAACAATTGTATAATTCCATCTCTGACACTCAATAGCTGACTATTTTAGCCACTTTTCCTACCCAGACATCAGAGGTGACATGGATAAATTGTAAAAATCAAAATAATGATACCTCATTTTGAAAGATTTTTAAAGGGTCACTTTAAAATGCTTAGCACAAGGTCTTGGCCTATGGAAAATTCTCAATGGGCAGCAGAAATTAAAAAGTATGTTTTTACTGCAGGAAAGATTTTAAATCAGACACATCGATTTGCCTACATTCTGCAGCTCTGGTTGTTACTGCATGAGGTCATTTGAGATTACCCAGGGTACAACATTCCATGGAAACTTCCAGTTGTCCTAATAACTGCATAGTCTTCCACCTCAAAGTATGAAAGCACTTGGAATGGATGGAAAGTTCCTCTGAAATTGTGTGTCTTTTTCGTTTATGACTCTATTTGTTTTAAACAATGTGCCAACTGTGTGACTGGAATGTTGTTCATCTCCCCTGTCTACCCAAAGCATGCTTGCATTTAGAAGCTTATTGAGACCACTTCATGTATAATTCATGTCTCTGATCTCAAAGGATCTAAAATACCTCTTTAATTATGCTTTTCACAGACCATTGTCTAACCATATCATTTGTTCATCTAGTCATTTCAATATCCAAGTTGGATACTCAATTATGCTGGCTACTTGGAAGGGAGTAAAATAAAAATGAGCGAGTTATGACACTTATACCCGGGGAATATTATTTTTGTATACTTACTTGGGATATCCTTAGCCATTTTGCAATCACAAAAATATGAAAGGCTGAGCCTAGAAAACCTGAGAGATTGTAGCTAAGGCCATCACACAACTAACAATTCTGACATCTACATTCCCTACGGACTTTATGAAATATTTCCCTATGGTGTAGGCTAAACTGGATTTGCTTTTAGTTACTTGGGCTGTTATATGCAAAACAGTGTTTGTGTGTGTGTGTGTGTGTGTGTGTGTGTGTTCATGTGTTTGTGTGTGTGCATGTGTGTGCATGTGTGTGTTCATGTGTTTGTGTGTGTGCATGTGCGTGTGTGTGTGTGTGTGTGTGTGTGTGTGTGTGTGTGTCTGTGTGTCTGTGTGTGTCTGTGTGTGTGTTTGTGCTTCTATGTGGTGGCCAGAGGTTGATAGGATGTCTTCCTTTCTTTCCTCCTGTCTAAATTTTTTGAGACAGAATCTCTCACCAAGCCTGAAACTCACTGATTCAGCTAAACTGGCTGTTCAGCCAACTCTGGGGACCCATGTGTCACTTTGTTTGGCCCCCACACCCCAACACTGTGGTTACTCATGTGTGCCATCGTTTCAGGTTTTACATGGATTCTGGGTATCTGACCTTAAGTCCCCATACTTGTCCAGGGAGCACATTATGCACTGCACCGTCTCTACAGCTCATAGACCAAAGTGTTTTAATTGAGGTTCCTATTCTTGCCTTGTATGAGAATCTAAGTTCTTAAAAAACAGTGTTTTTTGATTTCCTAAATTGATTGATGCTGTCTAGAAACTAAGGTTTATGTTAGTAATTTGAATCCAGATGAGTTTTTGTGTCATAGGTCATGAAACTCCTTTGTATTTAAAAACAATGGTGTATGCTGTATTTTAGGGTCATGTATCTTTTTATGTCTGACAAAAGTTATTAACTATGTTACCAAATGAGTGGAAATTTTCTCTCTTTCACTCTGTTCTCTCTGTCTCTCTGTGTTTCTCTGTCTATTGCTCTTATTCTGCTGTATAGAAATCAACTTTCCCTCAAATTTGGAATAATCATGATTTGAAAGTTTATTCATAAATTCTGATAATGATAATTGTAATAAAATGAGCATTATAGCAATGAGTATTTGTGTGGTGGATTTCAATTTTCAAAGTTTTTTTTCCCTCCAACTTATTCACTAGTAACAATCCTGTGAGGAGAAAATAGCAGACATTTGCTGATTTATGACTGTCCAGTGTCCATTAATTTGAGGGACCTGAGTAGCCCCTGCTTTGTACATTCTTGGAAACACTAAAAATCAATGCCCATTGTGTTTCTCATGGGGAGCTAGAGGTCCCTAAGGCAGCACATTCCTGTCCCTGTAAACTCTTTTCTTTCACTGCCTTAGAGAAGCTAGGGGATGTCTTTTCTGATCCTGGCTGTGTGGTGACATTTGAAGTGTTTCTTGGTCTAATATCGGATCTTCTTTTGTTTGGTGGATGTTCCATTCTTTGGTTGCTGTTTCCCACTCTGGGTCCTACACAACTGTGGCAGCTGCAGAGTGGTTCTGTGGGCCACAAAGGCGTGGAGATGAAGAAAGAATGAAAAGGAGTGGCAAGAAAAGACTAGTGGGACCCTGCAATCATAACAAGAGGCTGCCTTCCTAAAGGATGGAGGTGGGGTACATTTGTATAATGGAACATTATTCTGCTGTTAAGGAAAATGAAATTATGAAACTTGCCATTAAGTGGATGGAACTAAAAATAATTATCCTGAGTGTGGTAACCTAGACCTCAAAAGACAAATGTTGCACAATTTTTCTTATGTGCGAATGCTAGCTTTTAAGCTTTTTAATATGTGTTTTTCAATCCAAATAGACACAGAGGTTGTGTATACAGTAAGGGACCAGGTGGGAAGACAGGATCTATTAAGAAAGGCAAAATAGAATACAGTGTTATAATAAGATAAAGGAGAAACTAGAATAAGAGACTTAAGTGGGAAGGCAGATGGGAGAGCAAGGTAAAGGAGGAAATATAGAGAGGGACAATTAATACTAAATGCCATTTGAAAAACCATATAGAAACCTACTACTATGGAAGCTTCCTAAAATATATACATATATGAAAGGAATTTATGTAGAATCACCATATAAATGGGGAAGACAATGCTCCAAATAGACATCCCGCACCACCAAGTAAAACCTTCAGTGTCTTGTGGATTGTTAGCCAAAGGTGTCCCATAGGATTCCACAAACATCACCGGTATTGCCAAACCTTTTGGTTACTCTCTACAACCTGATGGTAAGGCCCTATTGCTGAAGGTACACTTATTTATACCCTTTAACAGAGGAATCAAGCCAGTGCCCAACTAGAAGCTTCACTTCTACTAACCAGCGTTCATGGTGCTTTGCACATTACTGGAAGAGAAAAGTCATTATTAGTGTCACCCAACTACTAACCCTGTGACCCACAATTATGACCTGCCTGAAAGATATAGAGGTGCAACAGTAGCACAAATATTATCAGAGGAACCAACTAATTTTGGTCAGATTTACAGTCTGCTCCATGAGATGGGACCCAAACCTGCTGACGTTGCCAAGAAACTGAGACTATGCAGGTCATGAGCCCTAGGGAAAACCATAGTATTGTTATTCTGCTAAGGGAACATAGCAATAATATCCTAATGGCATATGACAAAGCTCAGAGATCATTTCATAGTTCAACCCTCATTGAAGAAGCCTCTTCTTTCAGTGGATGGCACTTTACAGAGACCCACACTGGACCGTGTGTAGACAGAGAATGAGAGGCTTTGGAGCACTCTGTCCTAAATGGGATGTCTTTATTGAACTTCTTTCCTTAAGGCTCAGAGATCTATGTGAAAGATGAAAAAGAAGGATTTTAAAAGCCAGATCTGGTAGATAACTCCAAGGAAAAAGTGTCCTCCATACACAAGACTGATACACATAAACTCACAGCAATTGTGACAAGACATGAACAGATTTCAGTGAGACACAATCCTAGCACAGAGAAGGGGAAGTGGACACCAAGGCCTACCTATAACCAATAAGATGTTTGTAATCACTACCTTCTGGAAAAGGAAAAGTCAGTTTTCTTGTGGTTGATATTTTTTCTACCCCAATAAACTTATCTGGGGGTCAGAGAATAGAACAACCATAATATTAAATATAGAGGTTAGGCAGTCATAGCACACACCTTTAATCCTAGCATTCCAGAGGCAGAAATCTGTCTGGATCTTTGTGAGTTCAAAGCCACACTGGAAACAGCCAGGCATGGTGACACACACCTTTAATCCCAAGAAGTGATAGCAGGAAGCAGAAAGGTATATAAGGTGTGAGGACTAAGAACTAGAGGCCTGTTAAGCTTTTAGGCTTTTGAGCAGCAGTTCAGCTGAGATCCATTTGGATGAGGACTCAGAGGCTTCCAGTCTAAGGAAACAGGATCATCTGAGGAATTGGCAAGGTGGGGTGGCTGTGGATGGTTCTGCTTCTGTGATCTTCTAGCATTCACCCCAAACCTGGCTCTGGGTTTGATTTTATTAATAAGAACTTTTAAGATTCGTGCTACAGTGGAATGTCAACCACAATCCAGGGCATGCCCCATGCCCAGGAGTTGATCAACACAAAACAGAATCCATTTTTGGTGTTGGATGTTGTTTGTTTGTTTTGGCATTTTTGTCTTCTTGACTTTTTGTTTTCATTGATTTTCATTTTTGTGAAAAGATATAGAGATAGATAGATGATAGATAGATTGATAGATGATGGATAGATAGATAGGTAGATGATAGGTGATAGATAGATAGATAGATAGGTAGATAGATAAATAGATGATAGATAGGTAGATGATAGATTAGATAGATAGATAGATAGATAGATAGATAGATAGATAGATAGATAGATAGATAGAGTGAACAAGACAAAATAAATGAGGCTTGGTGGGTAGGGAGGTAGGGAAGATCTGGGAGGAGTTGGAGGAAGGGAGAGGATATGATAGAAATATATTATGTGAAAGAAAAGGCCAAAACATTTTTGATCCACACTCAGTCAGACACTTTCTCCTTGGCACTTGCATTTCAAGTCAAATCAAATGCCCAACAGCAAAGATGAATGATTAGAGCCTTTCATTCTAGATGTAGTGCTCTGAGAAGATGGTAGAATGGCCCCTATTGCCTGGATTCGGTTTATTTCTACTGTTCTTCTAGGTTATTCCTCATTTAAAAATACCACTTGATTTTCCTGGCCTCGTAAGCTTCATATTGTCTTACATATTTCCAGGGTTTAGGGGTGAACAAAGGAATTAAAGGAGATCACTTTTACAGCTTTTTAAAAAAGAGTTGTTGACAGGATTTTTTTTAAAATCTGCATTTATTCTTCATTGAATAGAACTCAGAATATTGTATCTCCAGCTGTAAAAAAGTTTTTCATGTAATCTTTGCAGTCAGGTGAGAAGGTTAATAACATCAACTTGGCAGAATCTAAATCACCTAGGAGACAAACTTCCAGGTATATCTGTGAGGGAATTTCTAGATTAGGTTAATTGAGGTGGGGAGACCTACATCTACAAGTGGGCAGCACGTTTCCCCTGGGCTGAGGTCTGGAACTGGAATAAAAGGGCAGTGTAGGAATGAGCAAGCTGAGCATCAGCGTCATAGCTCTACTTCCTTACTGGACATGATGTGAACAGCTGCTCCAGTCTCTTGACTCCCTGCCTTCCCTGTCATGATGGAACTTATTCTATGGAGCAGTGGAGTGAAATAAACACATCCTACCTTCCATAAACTGCTTTTGTTATAACTATGGGACAAGGGGAACATGGTGACAACTTTTCTCCAATTAAGTCCATTTGTGATGAACAATGCCTTGACCGTGAAACAGAATATTATGGTTACCCAATGCGAGTATTAATTTTATATGGCAAGGGATTTCAATACTCAGTGGTTCCTGGTAGTGGCTGCCACAAATTCCCAACCACACTGAGCCACAGTGAATTGTTGAATACTAAATTTAAACTGCTGTTTCTTTTCTAAATAAATCACCACCCTGCCACGATTTTCATCTTCTTATTCCAATGGCCAGCTCAGATAATGGCATTAAAAATATTCTCAATGAAGCTGTATACATTACTAGTCAAACAAATGAATGTTTCCAGCTCTTTAAGACCCCAAATCTTGAGTTAATCAGGGTTATCTTATTTCATAGGTGATGTTTAGCAACTTCAAACATTTCATAACAGGAAGGATCTGAACTCATACAGGAAGGGGAAGCTCAAGTTATTGGAAAGTTAGTTAATGAATGTGTATAATAATATATATGTACATAAATAGATATGTGCATATAATCATATACATATGTACATATATATGTGAATATGCATGTGTGTATAATTATATACATATATATGATTATATATACATATATATACATATATATAATTGTTTCGTTTGTATAAGAAGACCAGTAATTTTCACTTCATTTCATATTTTTGTAGATAGTTTTGTCCATGTTAAAAATGGAATTTTAAATAGTTTAAATTGATTAAACACCATTTCATTAGTAAAATATTTTAAAAATTTATATGACATTTTCTTAACAAAATTAAATCACTTTTATTACCTATAAGTGCTCTGTTCCAGAATTCTTCCTTTCAAGGTTTTTTTCATTTTCATCAGAACTCCCAACACTCTATATTCTTCTTCTTTAAAAAAAAGTGTTTCAGGCATTCGACATCCAATCGTACGAATGACCCGCTGTCTTTTGTCTCTATTTTTTAATCCGCAGCCCTTCGCTCAGGCAAGGTGAACGGTTATCGGTAACGCGGGCATTACCGCAACAAATGGAGGTTCCTACCGAGGTCTGAGTAAGGAGGACCAGCTGACGGACACTCTTGGAAGGCCGGCCGGCATTTTACAGGTAAGAGTGGATTGAAATGTTGAAATGGGTGCAGGTAGCTCACAGTCAGTTAATTGGACTGTTGAAGCAGGAAGGCACCAAAGTTAAGTAAGGACAAGACAGCTAAAGATTTTAAATGAAAAAGGAAATCTTCCCAATAGAGAAGAGGGAAGGAAAGGAAATTTCCCGTTAAAAATGGGGGAAAAATTTTAATCAAAAAAAAAGGATTTTCCCGGTAAAAAGGGGAAAAATTTTTGAAACTAGGCCTAAAGATTGGGGCCTTGTAGAGGAAGGATGAAGGAAAGAGAGAAGCCTCTTCCCAGTGGTAATGAAAAATGTAAAGACTTTTTCCAGTTGTAGAGTTTTCAGGAGAGCTGAAACTCTGAGCTCTTTCTTCCCGCCAATGGAGAGCGGCAGCATCTGAATTACAAAGAATCGGCAGGTAGGCCTCATTGCTGCTGGCTGAACAGCAAGAGAGCCCAGAGCTTAAAGTTTTGCTGTTTGCTTATTTTAGTTCAAATGTTTTTTATTTTTCCCTCAGAGTGGGAATAATTCAATATTTAGGTTCCCTTCGTGGGAAATGTTTTTCTGTTTTCCCTTATGGTGGGAATAACTCATTGTTAGGTAGTCCCTTCATGGGAGTAGAAAGTTTAAATGTGTTTGTGTGTGCGGGGCGCGGGGCGGACAAAGGCGTGTGCAGCACATGCAAGATGGCCCGAAGCAGCGGGCGGACAGGTACACGCCGATGGGAGGCAGAGCCGTGATGGAGTGCGGCTCAGGCAGGCGCTGGCAATAGAGCCCAAACAGTGGGCAGAGCAAAGCTAAGCTACAGCCTCAGCTCTCACCAAGCGAGCAGAGGCCGGGAAGGGACTAGCACTAAAAGTTTAAACCGGGCCTAACTTCGGGTGAAAAATGGTTTCGGTCAGGACATTGAATGCTAAGTCAATGCCGTTTGAATAAAGGATGTTCTGTTCTTTTGATTGTCTTAATAAAAGTTTGGATGGATGAATGTTTGGATTTTCATGGTAGATAAACTAAAGGAACAGGATTCATAATTTTGAACTATATATTAGATGTGCTCTTGTCTGTTGACCATTACTGAAAATTTGGCTCTGTGATTTAAGTTGCTTTCTAGAAATTCTTGGTTTAATTCTATAAAAATATAACACCTAAAATAAATTGGGTTATTAGCCTATTAAATAATGTTGCTAAGATAAACCCATAAATGATAATCTCTTCCTGATAGAGAGGTTACAAAATTAATTTTCCAATAAATAAAATACAGGTAAATTGTTTGGTCCACATTGTTAATAATTGGCTATTTGTGCTAATGTGTTACTTGAAATTTATAAGAAAGGATCCTCTTTTTAAGATTTTATAAAAATACTGAAGAGTATTACCTAAAGTTTACCTTTTCAAATCCTATAGAGATTATATTTAATGCTTTTATAATTGGCATATGTAATAAGGACCATAAAAACAAAAGCTGGTGATAGAATTTCTCAATTATTATTACTTTCATATTTTAAATTCAAAATGGTGCCGATATATAGAACTGGAGGCTTTGGAAATACAGGAAAAAAGGGTGTTTTGACAAACAGTTATCAATGATAAGCAGCCTAAATTAAAAATAAAATTATGTGGGATTGAGATTGGAAGATTATTGGATTCTGGTGCTGGGTATATCTATAATTTCACAAGAATCCTGAGATCCCAATTGGCCCCTTAAAGATTCTACCTCTCACCTACAAGGTATCGGCACAGCCCAGACGCCATTACAGAGCAAGCTACTTTTAAATTGGAAGGATGAGGAAGGTCATGCAGGAACTTTTCAACCCTTTGTGCTACCTGACATTCCAGTGAACTTGTGGGGACGGGATGTGTTGGATGGCATGGGAGCAATGCTTACTACACAGCCTGTACAACAGATGCTAAAGAGTCAGGGCTACTGCCCGGGCAAAGGCTTAGGGAAAATGTTGCAAGGAGACCCGCTCCCTGTGGCAGACAAAAACTGTGTCACTAGGGGTCCTGGCGATACTAGAGGATTAGGATCTTTTCCATAGGGGTCACTGCACAGCAGCCTTCAATAATACAACCGATAAAAATCACTTGGAAAAGTGATGACCCTATATGGGTGGAGCAGTAGCCCCTTGCTAAGGAAAAATTGGAGGCTGCGTATGCATTGGTTAAGGAGCAGTTAGATGCTGGACATATCATTCCTTCCACTTCACCTTGGAACTCACCTATATTTGTTATTAAAAAGAAATCAGGAAAATGGAGGCTGTTACAGGATCTTAGAGCTGTAAATAAAACCATGCTTCTCATGGGAGCAACACAGCCTGGCTTGCCTGCCCCTGTGGCAATTCCTAAACATTGGCATTTAATTGTGGTTGACTTGAGGGATTGTTTCTTCACCATACCTTTACATCCTGAGGACAGTCCTCGCTTTGCTTTCAGTGTTCCTTCAGAAAATCTTAAGGAACCTTATCAGAGATATCAGTGGGTGGTATTGCCTCAAGGAATGGCCAACAGCCCTACTATATGTCAAATTTATGTGTCTTTGGCCCTAGCTCCAGTTCGAAAAGCTTTTCCAGGTGTTTATATAATTCACTATATGGATGATATATTAATGGCTGCTAAAGATAAAAAATTTGTTTTTGATGCCTTTTCTTATTTACAAGAGGTTCTTAGCTTGGCTAACTTACAGATAGCCCCAGAAAAGGTACAGGTATCTTTTCCCTATCATTATTTAGGTCATGAATTGTTACGCACGGGCATACGCCCACAAAAGATTACTCTGCGCATGGATCAGCTACGCACACTTAATGATTTCCAAATCTTTCTGGGAGATATTCAATGGCTTCGGCCCACTTTAAAAATTCCAACAGGTCAGCTTCGCCCCTTGTATGATGTCTTAAAGGGCGACCCTGACCCTTCATCTCCCCGTAAATTAACAGCTGAAGGACGTGTAGCCCTACAACATGTGCAAGAGGCCCTGGAACAGGCTCACGTACAGTATATAGATCTTAATTCTCCCTTATTGTATTTGATATTTTGTTTTACTCATTCACCTACTGGAGTGTTTTGGCAAACAGGTCCTATTTTATGGGTACATTCCCCAGCTTCTCCATCAAAAATCATCACTCCTTATCCACAGGCTGTCGCTCAGATTATATTTAAGGGAATCAAGACCAGTGTTCAAACTTTTGGTAAAGAGCCAGATATTGTGGTGACCCCATACACCCAGTCTCAAATAGCATGGTTGCAAGCTAATGATAATGATTGGGCCATATTGACATGCTCCATGCAGGGTCAGTTTGATACTCACTACCCCTCCAATGATGTGTGTCAATTTTTTAAATTGCATCCTGTTATATTTCCCAAGATAGTACAAATGACTCCTATTCCTCAGGCCCGTGTGGTATTTACTGATGGCACTTCACGTGGTTTTGCTGTGGTGGTTTCTGGTAACATAGTAAAGAGAATAAAGGTCCAGGGCACTTCTGCCCAGGTGGCAGAGGTACAGGCGCTGTTGCTTGCTTTACAGATGTTTTCTGATGAGAGTGTAAATATTTATACTGATAGTCAATATGTGGCACATGCCATTATGCCTTTGGAAACAACAGCCTACATACCATCCATTTCTTCCATTCATGAATACTTATTGCAAGTGCAAGGACTTATATGGTCTCGCTCACATAACCTTTATGTGGGCCATATTAGAGCTCATACTCAATTGCCTGGACCTCTAAGTGAAGGTAATCAGAGGGCTGACGCCATTACTCGTATGGCTGTCACATTAGTCTGTTCTGCCTTTGATAAGGCTACTCAGTTGCATCAGCGTTATCATCTTAATGCTGGATCTCTCCGATATCATACAGGCATAACCCGGGAACAAGCTATCCAAATAGTTAAATCATGCCCTATTTGTGTGGAATTTTTACCTGTTCCTCATTTGGGAGTTAATCCTCGAGGACTTTTACCTAATCATGTGTGGCAGATGGACGTCACGCACGTGCCTTCCTTTGGAAAATTACAATATGTCCATGTGTCTATTGATACATATTCTTCTCTAATTTTTGCTTCTGTCCATTCAGGGGAAAAGGTTAAGGATGTAAAAAATCATTGTTTTCATGCTTTTGCTTACATGGGAGTGCCAAAATGCATAAAAACTGATAATAGTCCCGCCTACAGTAGTACGGGATTTTCAAAATTCTGCCAAGATTTTTCTATTGTTAATAAGACTGGTATTCCTTATAATCCTCAAGGGCAGGCTATAGTAGAACGCTGCCATCGTACCTTAAAAACTTATATTGCTAAAGTAAAAAAGGGGGAGTTAGGGGCTCATCTTTCCTCTCCACATTCTATTCTTTCCCTTGTTTTATATATTTTAAATTTTTTATCGGTGGATTCTGCTGGAGTATCTGCTGCAGATAAGCACTGGAGGGCTCCTGTTGCAAATCATCCTCTGGTGCAATGGAAAGATCTTTCTACTGGCACTTGGAGGGGACCCAATCCGGTGTTGGTGTGGGCCCGGGGATCTGTTTGTGTCTTTCCACAGGACAATGAAGTTCCTCTCTGGGTTCCTGAACGCTGTGTGCGCCCTGTGGCTGCTGCTGAATCCCAACATGGCAGAGACCTATTGGGCCTTCATAAAAAACTCTCCCCTTCTGATGCCAATGGGGATTGAGAGCCCAATACGGCCAGCCTTGGCAAACATTATTGTAAGCCTAGGAACTGTAGCCATGTGGTTGGATTCCTCAGAAGGTAATGTATGGTAACTTTTTTCAAAAAACATTGAGAATGTACCACACCTTGGAGATTAAGGATAACTCTGAAGGTCAATGAACTTCAGTTGTAAACAGTAGCATACCAGCTAAGCCTTTTTTGCATTTTGCGACCCCCTCAAGCTGGTGTAGTACCTACTTTTCAGGAATGGCTCTGTGCAACATTTATTTGCCTCCTGAAATTCATCTAGCCTTTTTGAAGATACCTCAAAATTTGTGAGCCTGAATATAGCCATTATTGAGGCCATTAGTTCTGCTCCTTGTTTGCTGTTTTTGTTTTCTGTTTTCTTTGTTTCTCAGTTGTTCTCTTACAGACCTGCCAGCCTAAGTAGTGCTGGGATCAAGAAAAATGGGCCTTGGTGGTTCGTGTTCCTGGAGCTGTGTCCATGCCAGTGGACCGTGGCAGCTAGACACAGATGATGCTCGCACGCTCCAGAAGAGACTCTGACATCGCTGTTGCCGTTGTTGCTGTTATAGCAGTGGTGGCCACTGCTGCTATTGTTTCTGGGATTGCTATTTCATATTTGGTTACTACAGCTAGCACAATGGAGACCCTGGCAGCAAAAGTAGCTACCACAGTTAGTTAATCTTTCTTCTTATTGGGCATGACAAATTTAATTCCACTTTTATACATTATAATTGGCTTTGAAAGTTGTAAAATTATTAAAACTCAAGTTCCATTTGCTTATGGGATACCACCTTACAAGGACTCCAATTTGCAGTAAGGCTCGTTTAAGAAGGGAATGGTTCAATTGCCTTTAGCCTCCTGGCTATGGGTGGGTTCGGACTTCTGTTGGTCTTTTCTGTGTCGCACAGATTGCAAGCCCAGTGCCACTTTGAAATCTTTGGCAGCAGTCACTCTACAGCTCACATGGTTGAGTCTGTATGATAATGAGTATTCAGAGACGGGTAATGCTTGGGGGGCTGCCACCAACCTAAGACAGAGCACTTGTGTGGCCTGGGCAAGTGTCTCTATGACGGGTAAGGTGGTCTGCTGGTCCCACGCAACCTAAGTCAGAAGCTCATTTAATAAAAAGGGGGGAACTGTGGGCGCCATGGGCCCTGGCCCCCGGCCCCCGACTGGGAGTGGCTGCAGCCTTGCTTGCTTGACCTTGATCAGATGTCCTCCCTATTCGGATTCCCTGCCGGTATCCACCCTTCTGAATGCTTAAGGGAAGTTCCTCGTTGTGTATCCTGCATTTTGGGCAGTTAACTACTTAGATGCAAGAATATAGAACATTGAGTCTGGAATGTGGACCATTGACAGTGAACTTCTGCCCTCCGGGGGTTCCTCCATTTGTGCTGTAAGCCTGTACGTATTTAAGGTTTCTTCCCTCTTTCAATAAACGGCATTCGACATCCAATCGTAAAAAAAAAAAAAAAAAAAAAAAAAAAAAAAAAAAAAAAGTGTTTCTAGTCTCAGTTTCAGTTCCGTACACATGCATACACTTTTTGCTTTTTTAGGCCTGACCTTAGATCTCCTCACCTCTAGGAATCCTTCCCTTTGGTAACCCTATTGTGTGGCACCTCTTAGCAAAGCACAACTCATCCGTGGAGGTATATTAACTTTCTTTTCGCTAAACCCTCAGAGATGAGCCCAGGAGGAACTGTCTCCTCCACTAGCTCCTGTACCTGTAGACACATTGTGACCACTTAGAAATACCTGTTAGATGGCAACCGGAGGGGTGAAGGAGCGGAGTTAGGATTCAGAGCCACTTCGGGCAACCCAGGAGCGAGTGCTGCTAACCTTATGCTATGCAGTGTGAAGTGTGATCTTGAGTCTTCTAGTGAGTGTCAATGAAGGCCTTACAAGATATAGAATCCAAGATGGGTTCTATTTTATCTGAGAATTCATCTGTGGATGCCTGGTTCCTACAGAGCGAGAGTCTCCTCTAAGTCACAACACAAATTCTTTCCCACAGCATCTCTCCCCGTGGCACACACGACTGAAAAAGGCTTCTTTAACTTTTACCTTAATGCTTTTTCCTCTTTTATTCTGCCTACAAGTGACATTTCCTTTCTTAAACCACCACACCTCTAATGGACATTGGTGTGGCTCTTCATTCTCATGGTATGTGTCACTATAGAATGCTGGCTGCTTCATCACTTGAAATGTAGATATGAACTTCATGGGGATGTCCAGAGTTAGCTTGTGAGAAGAGATCACTTCACTTGTGGACTGAGGTATTTTCCCTCTTTAGCTCTTCAGACATTGTGAACTGGGGTTTCATTTAATGTCGGGTGTACGTGTTTGCAACAAATAAAAGCTATTTCCTACTCTTATTGTTTCATAGCCCTGGCCAGGCATGTCAGAGGCCATTTTATTGTGGCTGCAGAGCTGTGACCATGGCTGCCTAAACCATGTGATATACATTCTCTGTTCTGCTTTTATAGGGCAGCTGTTTCTCGGAGGATCAAGCTCAAGTATCCTGAGTGTGAATTATGAGTCCTAATCAACTTGGTCATGCTTTGTGGTCTGGGAACAGCCAGAGTGTTTCCCATTTATGATTTGAGAGTGCACTTTGTGCAGCCCATGGAGCAATTAGCCAGTCTTTGAAATGGATACCCTGCAAATACATATAGTCCTTGGAGAGCTGTCACAATGTCTTGTCATGGGATTGGAGACCAAAAAGTGGGCCCATTGACAAATGCCTTAGTTTTGGCTAGCAGATATGCAAGCCAGAGGAAAACTGAAGTCAGAGAGAGAAAAGAAAACTTTCAGCTAGATGAGAACATGAAGATATTTTTGCTGTCCCTTACAACAGTAATGTGTGAAAGACCCCAGACCATGAGCACTTGAAGTTAGAAGGACATGCTATCTTGTAGTTTTCCTAAAATACAATGGTGTCTCTAAATCTAGCAGTTCTGTGTGAAAGAGATGATGTCCTGCAAATTTTTTAGGTCTGAAGGAAAACTTACACCAAGATAAAGTAAGCATTTTTATTTTGGGTATATTTTTACACTTTTTCTTTAAAAGATATATCAAAATGATAGTCACTTAGTTCAAGGTTGACCAGTGTAGTTACATTTTTATCATTTGACAATTTCATACATGCATATATGTATGCTTTAATGAAACCTATCCCCTATTTTGTCTCCTCAAATTTCTCTTTCCTATTCTACCATGTTTCTTCCCTCCCAACGTCATATGCTCTATTTTTTTAACTCACTAAGTCCACTTAGTGTTGTCTGTGTGTGCATGAGTGTAGCATGAGTTTACTGTAGCATAAGTAGCCTCTAATGGACTACAACCCTGAAGAAAACCAACTTTCCAACCAAACAGAAGCTATCACTTGCCAATAGTTCCTCAGCTAGGGGTCATCTCCCCGCTTTAGATGGCTTGGCGTTTTATAGGGCTTCTGTATGCAGTTACAGCTGCTGTTAGGTCATATGTCTGTGTCATCATCATGTCTAGAAAATATTGTTCCATTGCAGATGTCTACTAGTTCTGGCTCTTACAGTCTTCCTCTCCCCTCTTCCATGATGATCTTCAAGCCTTGTGAGGAAGGGACTATAATATAGCTGCCTCATTTAGAGTTAAGACTCTAAAGCCTATTATTTTCTGTATATTGACTACTGTTAATATCTGTCTTAATTACTATATTCTGGGAAAAGAATCTTCTCTGATGAGGGTTGAGAGATGCATTAGTCTATTGCTATAAAGAGAACAGATTGTGGCAGTTTATCACCAAGATCACTTAACAAAATAATACTATTAGGTTCCTACCTTGCGCCCATGATCTATCGAGCTATGGGATTTCTCTTGTGTAGCTTTGTGCCTTTCCTGGAACACACTTGGTAGCCCATGCTGGCCTCAAACTCACAGAGATCCACCTGCCTCTGCCTCCCGAGTGCTGGGATTAAAGGCGTGTGCCACCACCGCCCGGCAAGCTATGGGATTTTTGTTCCAGTTGATCATAACAAAACACAAGTTCTATCTTGTAGATCTGGCCTTGAGTCCAATCAGTGAGTGACTGGTTGCTCCTATAATGCTAGTGCCACTAATTCACCAGTTAGTCTATCTTCCCAAGTTAGTTATTATTATAGCCCCACGTGTTTACAGCTGGCCAAGTGTATTGATAATGCTTTTCTCCCCAGTATCATGTATAGAATTTTTCCAGAACTAAGAAATTTAGCTATAAATTTCTTGTTGTTCCAAAATTAAACTCCAAGTATCTCTAGAGAGTTGCTCCCCATTGCCTCCCTCTCAAGACTCTAGAAAACACCTACTCATTGCTTTCTGATTCTTTATATTTATATATTATGGGTATTTCATTGAAATGGAGCCATATAGTATGTGAACTCCTGTGAGAGATAACTAAGTTGTAGAACTTGTTTTCTAAGCAGTTCATGCTGAATTGAACTGTGCGTTCTAAAGGTGCCTCAATATTACAGTTTGCCTTAAAATTTTCTTAATGTTGTGGCTGGAGAAAAAGCTTGGTGGTCAAAAGCATTTGCTGTTCTTCTAAAGGACCCAAATTCCATTCCCAGCTGAGCTTACAACTTCCTGTAAAGTGAGTTCTAATGCCCTCTTTTAGCCTCCATAGGTACCTGCACACATGTGTGCATGTGCACACACACACACACATACACACACACACACACACACACACACACACACACACAAGTACATAAATCTTAAATATTTGTGTAAATGCAGTAAACTATAGCCTGGCTTACTTATATATAAATCTGACTGTGTAACCTACTGTTGTGGCAAACGGCTGAGTTTCAGCTAATAACAAATTGTTCAAATCATACTCCAAAAGAGAGTTGCTACCTATAAGCAGCCAAGCTGCTTCTGTTCCTTATTCCCATTTTTTGTACTTTCATTTCTTGTTCCTGGCTATGAATATAATATGCCCATTTAATCATGTGTGCTTTCTGAATTATCTTTGATTGAGACTACAGCCAAACTCTAGGGTTACCAATAAAAACATTTGAATAAGATATATACTGTGTGTGTGAGTGTGTGTGTGTGTGTGTGTGTGTGTGTGTGTGTGTGTGTGTGTGTATGTATGGATGAATGTATGTGTGTAGATGCTCATGTGTGCATGTGTAGAGATTACAGAAGGATGTCTGGTGTCCCATTTTTTCACATTCTATCTTATCCCCTTGAGACTGAGTCTGAAACTGGAGCTTGCTGTATTTTAGCTAGGCTGGCTGGTGAGAAAGCCTCAGAAATTCTCCTGTGTTTCCAGCCCTTTTAGCAGAAGGGTTACAGGCCCAGGTGGCAATGTCCTGATTTGTGTGTGAATGATGGGAACCCATACTCAAGTCCTTATGCTTGTGTAATCGTTGTTCTTACATACCAAACCATCTCCCCAGGTCCCGTAAAACTGTTTGTTAAAACCTCAAATTGGCTATTATTTAAAATGAGTAGTGAAAATAAGAAAACTTAAAAATATTATGAAACTATTACAACAAAAATGTCATAGCACTTATAGCAAAACACAACTAAACCGATGGAGCAGAATGGAGAGCTCAGAAATCAACGCACACATTAATAGTTGATTGATGTGCCATGGAAGTACCAAGAACACACGGGGATGGATCAGCTTTTCTTATTAGGAAAGTGTTAGGAAAGCTGGTTATCAGCAGAAGCATGGAAGTTGACTCTTGTAGATGTAACTAACCGTCTTATTAAATAAGAAACACAGAAACAATGTAAAAGAGAAAGCCGAGAGGTCAGAGCTCAGAGCTAAAATCTCACCCTTCTGCCTTCGGTGTCCCAGCTTCCCGAAAGAGACTATATCCTGTCTGTTCGTTTCTTTTATAGTATGTTGTTCTGCCTTCTCATTGGTTGTAAACCCAAACACATGACTGCCTCGTCACTGTCTGAATGTATAGCCCCCTAGGTCTTAAAGGCATATGTCTCCAATGCTGGCTGTATCCCTGAACACACAGAGATCTATGGGATTAAAGGCGTGTGCCACCACCGCCACACTCTTGCTATGGCTCTATTAGCTCTGACCCCCGGGCAACTTTATTTATTAACATACAATCAAAATCACATTTCAGTACAATTAGAATACCACCACATTTCCCCTTTTCTATTTTAATAAAAAGAAAAAAAAGCAAAAGGTTATAACTAACAAAAGAAAAACTATATACAAAAGTACAATAACTATATACAATATATACAAGTAATAAATACCTAACCAGGTATTTGACAAATCAGAGAAATAATTCCATTATCTATCCTATTTTGGTAAATCTAAGATGTATCTAATGCACTTTCTATCCTAATTAATTTTCAACTATAACTAACTAATCTTCAACCATAACTAACTAATCTTCAACTCCCTCAGAGACCAAGAAGGGAATAATATTAGCTAACAAAAATAAAAACAGAAAGTGCATGCAAGCAACTTCCAAAAAATTTGTGAGTTGACAGAAACAGCCAGCTGCCTGGGCAGTCACCTGAGGTTTCTCCGCAGTGTTGGGGCATCATCTTCAGCCTATAGGCTTAGTGTATCTGACAGACTCATTTGTGATTTAGGATGTACACAAGGTCAACAGTTCAACCTCACATTGGGTGAGAGCAGTCCACGTACCAGAAACACCTGAATTCCACTAGTGTCCTGTCATGATTCAGGATTTTAAATTCTGGAAATTGCTGACAGTTTTTTAATTCAGCTGTTCATTCTTCTTGGCTGTGTATATATGGCTTCATCTCAGCATCCCCTTCTTCTCCACATCCCTCTATTAAATGCCAGTCTACTTTCGAGAGGCATGAGCTTTTAGCTGCTGTTCCATTGCACAACAGAAGCCATCGGCCCTCTGCCTGTTAAGCTGCCTTCGAAGAAAAGGGCACCGTACCTTTTCCAGATGCGAAGGCCACTTCAGGGATGGTGCCATATTGTCCTGGTCTCAGAAGATGCCTTTTGATAAAGCCATAACCACACTTGTTTTGGCAAGAATCAGTAGTCCCTTGTTTCGTGTTCTGTCTGTCCATTTTGTCCTGTTGATTCGAGGATACTTTGTTGTCCAGTGGCTAACTTTTGCCACAATGAAAGTTGACCCCATATGCAGTTTCTTCAATGCCCATATTTTCTCTGAAGTAGATTGGTACTGCCAGGAGCCGACATGTCTCAAAAAAGAAAAATTTTCTAAGTTATTAAAACATTTTAAATGCCATATTCTGTAGATCTCTGAAGGGTTTGAAGATGACCTGTCTAAAACATCTCTGCTCAATTTTTAAAACATATCTAATATGACTACAAGTTCTATTGTAATGTCTAACTACTAACTTTCATTTCTTTATATCCTAATAGTTGGTAATAATAACATTCAAGGATCAGAAATTTGCATTACATTGTTAAATGAATGGTATAAATACAATTAGAAATATACATATAGCATTTTCTAACAATATCAGTTTCAAATTTGTATACAATATAAAACAATCCAATCCAATGTAAAGTATTTAAAACTAGTAATTGTCTTTTTCTTTTCTTCCTTTCTTTTCCTTCCTTTTTTTTGTTTAAATAAGAACCTTAAATCTAATCTCCTTTGCTTAGCCTTTTTTCTAACCCTTGACAACAACTTGTAACCAACCCCCTAAATACTGAAAATTATCCCAGACCCAAAACCCATTAAAAAGACCAAAAAACCACCCGCCCCACACCACCTCTTTGGGAATGTGGGTGTCGTATTCTTAAAATTGCTTCCTGCTGGGTATGGGCACAGTTTTCTTTATCCTGAAAGAAAAATTTTAGGTTAATTGTCAAATTCTAGGAGAGGTAACTATATCCTTCATTATCCAGTCTGTGTATAATGCCAAAGTTCAGGGTTTATCTCAAGTCCTTATTCAAGTAGTCTTTGAGACTGGATCATCTCAGCTAGTCATCTCAAAATTGCTCTGAGCACCTTGTAGTTCAAAGCTGATCTGTGGATGATGTTTGTCAGCTTAATGATATTATTATTGTCCACGTGGAATTGTTGTTGTTGTGGGGCCCCATCTTCTTTCTGGAGACTTCAGTTGATGTTAGGCCTGGCCGTGATTTCCTACAGAAAACTGATAAGAGACTAGAACACAAAAACATATATATGCAGCTAGCCTTTTTTCTAGAATTAGTTAGTACTCTATATGACCATTCATACCTTAACAAAGTTTAAAGTGTATTTATATATTAATCTTGTAAATTTTGATATAAAATTTATACTTTAAGAAAAGTTTAAAGAATCAGAATAGAGTCAAAAGAGTTGAGATTAGTAATAGAATAGTCCCTTAATTAATTTTGCCTTTGTCCTGTACCATAGCAGAAGATGGCTCTTTTATTCTGGCATGATACAGGGAGTTTGCATTTTCCTTTTAACAACATGCTTGAGTTTAAAGAAGGAGAGAGCCATTCTCCAACTCCAAAGTCAGCTTTAAATTTTAATTGAACTGGGACTATTAGAAGACCAATAGTGTTAAATCTTTAGAGAAAAGCAGAAACAAACATTTAGGAAGACATAAAATTTTTTAGATAATATATACCCATACATCGTTTCATTCTGTTTCTTGGGATAGATGATTTGTCCCTTTTCTTCAGTTGTCTCATTTGTCCAGTGTTCTTCAAATTCCTTAACCTTCATTCTCCTAAAAGACAAAAACAAAAACCTTTCCCCAAGACTAATTTTGGGGATGTTTCCTTTTGACAAGTTATTATCTGATTAAATGAAAAGGCATGTGTTATTGATACAAGTTAGTTTAAATTGGATGTTCATGCTGGTTGATGAACTATCACCTCCTCTAATTAAGAGGTCTCTCTTGTTCAAATCGAACCTTTATCAATTTTGATGGTACCCATAGCTTATCTTCTCCTGTAGAAACAAAAGCAAAACCTCGTCCCCAATGTAATACATACCCTGGTTTCCATTCTGAGGTCAGAACATCCTTAAAGTATATAGGCTGATTTAATTCTGTAGTTTTTGCTATTATCCAATGTCTCTCTGCAGCTGTTGTTCCTTTCTCATTGGCATTCAGAAAATTCAAAGTTAGAAGAGCATTATGCAGTCTATTTCTGGGGGTTTTTGTTACCCATTTCTGTTTATTTAGCATATCCTTTAGAGTTCTGTTTGATCTTTCTATAACTGCTTGACCTGTAGGATTATGTGGCATGCCTGTAATATGCTTTATATTGTAATAAGCAAAAAACTGTTTCATTTTAACAGAGACATATGATGGAGCATTGTCAGTTTTGAATTGTGCAGGTATACCCATGATGGCCATAACTTCTAGCAAATGCGTGATTACAGAATCAGCTTTTTTAGAACTCAAAGCAGTTGCCCATTGAAATCCTGAATAAGTATCGATAGTGTGGTGTACATATTTCAATTTTCCAAATTCTGCAAAGTGAAACACATCCATCTGCCAGATTTCATTTCTCTGAGTACCCTTTGGGTTACATCCTGCTGGTAATGGCGTTTGATTGTAGAAGGAACAAGTAGGACATTTCTTTACTATTTCTTTGGCTTGTTGCCAGGTTATGGAAAAATCCTTTTTTAAACCTTTACTATTGACATGATTTTTTTTTTATGAAATTCTGAGGCTTCCAGCACATTTCCTATCAATAATTTATCAATCTCATCATTGCCTTGTGCTAGAGGGCCTGGCAGACCAGTATGGGATCGAATGTGAGTTATATATAAAGGATGATTCCTTTTCCTGATTGTATCTTGTAATTGAATAAATAGTGAAGTTAATTTTGAAGCATCAGGGATAAATTCTGCAGTCTCAATATGTAGCACCACTCTTTCAGCATACTGAGAGTCAGTTACTATGTTGAGAGGTTCTGAAAAATCCATTAATACCAACAAAATAGCATACAATTCTGATTTTTGAACTGAATTATATGGACTTTGAACCACTTTACTTAAATTTTCTGATTTGTAACCTGCCTTTCCTTCTTTGTTGGCATCTGTATAAAATGTATGAACTCCAGATATGGGTTTTTACCATACAATTCGAGGCAAGATCCAATCAGCTCTCTTTATAAGATCAATTCTATTGCTTTTGGGGTATTTCCTGTTAATTTCTTCCAAAAAATTACTGCAAGCTCTTTTCCAAGGTTCACTTTCTGTCCATAATTTTTCAATGTCCTCCTTAGTTAATGGTATGACTATTTCTGCTGGGTCTATGCCTGCTAATTGACGAAGTCTCAATTTTCCTTTGTAAATCAAGTCAGAGATTTTTTTCCACATAAGTTTTTAATTTTTTATTTGGTTTATTTGGTAAAAATATCCATTCCAATATAATATCTTCCCTCTGCATTAATATTCCAGTAGGAGAAAGCCTAGAAGGTAAAATAACCAAAATGCAATCCAGCTTTGGATCAATACAATCCACGTGGCCTTCATGCACTTTCTTTTCTACCAAGGCCAATTCTTTCTCAGCTTCAGGTGATAATTCTCTTGGACTATTTAAGTCCTTGTCACCTTCTAAGGTTTTGAACAAATTAGTCAGTTCATCATTTTTTACCCCAACAATAGTTCGTAGATGAGAAATGTCTCCAAATAATCTTTGAAAGTCATTAAGAGTCTGTAGTCTATCTCTCCTAATTTGCACCTTTTGGGGTCTAATTTTTTGTAGCTCTATTTTATATCCTAAATAATTAATCGAATCTCCTCTTTGTATCTTTTCAGGAGCAATTTGTAATCCCCAGCAAGGCAAAATATTCTTTACTTCTTCAAACATTATTTCTAAAGTATCTGCATTTGAGTCAGCTAGTAAAATATCGTCCATATAATGATAAATTATAGATTTAGGAAATTTTTTACGTATCACTTCCAATGGCTGTTGTACAAAGTATTGGCACAGAGTTGGGCTATTCAACATTCCCTGAGGGAGGACCCTCCATTGAAATCTTTTAACCGGTTGAGAATTATTATAAGTAGGCACTGTAAAAGCAAATCTTTCTTTGTCTTTTTCTTGTAAGGGTATTGAAAAGAAACAGTCTTTTAAATCAATAACTATGAGAGGCCATCCTTTTGGTAACAGAGTAGGCAAAGGCATCCCAGATTGTAGAGAGCCCATTGGCTGAATTACTTTGTTAATTGCTCTAAGGTCTGTTACCATTCTCCATTTACCAGATTTCTTTTTAATAACAAATACAGGAGAATTCCAAGGGCTGGTTGATTCTTCAATATGCTGAGCATTTAACTGTTCTTCTACCAGCTCTTCTAAAGCCTGGAGTTTCTCTGTTGTTAAAGGCCATTGTTGGACCCATACAAGCTTGTCTGTTAACCATTTTAAAGGTAGAGCTGTTAATGTCTTTGGAAGATCATCAGTTATTGTGCCCTTGTATAATATGGATGGCTGGTGACCACTCATTAGAACAATGTCTTCTAATATTTCTCTCAGTAACATGTGCTAGTTTATGATTTGTTTCTGAGATTGGAGAAATGTTAATCTGAGTATTCAATTGTTGCAACAAGTCTCGACCCCACAGGTTCATAGTTATGTTAGCCACATATGGTTTTAATTTTCCTCTCTGTCCTTCTGGACCTATACATTCGAGCCATCTTGCACTCTGTTTCACCTGAGATAATGTCCCAATCCCTAACAGTTGAACGTTTACCTCCTGAAGAGGCCAAGTTGGATGCCAAAATTCTGGTGCAATTATGGTAACGTCCGCACCTGTGTCTACCAGACCAGACAACAAAACACCATTTATTTTTATCTTTAATTTTGGTCTTTGTTCATTAATAGAAGTTTGCCAAAAAATTTTCTTTATGTTTTCTCCTGAATTTTCTATTCTCTCTGTTTCATCAACCTGACCAGCATGATTTATTCCAATAGGCATTTGGTTATTTAATCGCTCAAAGCAGGGATTTCCTCTATGGCTGCAGAAAGGTTTGAACTGGATTTGCACTGGGGGCCTGCGCGAGGCCCCTCTGGGAGTTTCCTGAAGACAAAGACAAAGGATTACCCTGTCTGTCCTTTGTTGATCTACATTCGTTGGTCCAGTGTTTTCCCTTACCACACCTTCTGCATACTCCAGAAGGAAGGGGCATTCTGTTGCCATTGTTCCTTGAAGAAACATTTTTTTCTAGGAATGACCTGTCTATAGTCCCTTTTCAAATGTCCTTGCTTTCCACATCCAAAACATCTAACACTCCTCAAACCTTTTGAAATTACTTCTCCTACCCACGTATCATCATGCTCATCAGCCCCAACATTAATTGTTTCTCTAATCCAATCTTCCATAGGTGCAGATCTTGCCATTAATGGCTTGATTATTCTTTTGGATGCTGCATTTGCATTCTCAAAGGCCAAAGATTCAATTATTGCCTTACCAGCTTCTGAATCCGAGACCATTCTCTTTACTGCTGAAGCCAGTCTTTGTAAAAAATCTGTAAAAGACTCTTTTGGGCCTTGCATCACCTTTGTAAATGACTCAGATTTTTTTCCTGGTTCCTCAACTCTGTCCCATGCATTCAAGGCTGCCGTTCGACATAAATTAGGGTTTGGACATCATATAAACATTGTGTTTGTACTGAAGCATATTGGCCTTCTCCAATAAGCTGATCCTGGCTAACTTGTATTCCTTTATCCCTCCATTGTTTTTCTATGTTTTTAGCCTCCTCCTTAAACCAGGTCAGAAATTGAAGTCTCTGGCTGGGTTCCAGAACACCTTGTGCAAGGTCCCGCCAGTCCTGTGGTACTATCCTATTATATGTTGACCAAGAGTTTAACATTTGCTTTACATATGGGGAATGCATGCCATAAGATACTATTGCCTCCTTAAACCTTTTTAAATCCAACATTTCAATTGGAGCCCAAATATTTTGTGTAGCCATTTGATCAGGCATCTGCTGTACGATTACAGGATAAATTAAGGGTGACTGTGTGAAAACAGGCTTTCTTTCTGTAACCTTATGATCCATAGTTGAAACAACTTCACTGTTAGTTTCTTCTGTCTGAATTTTTGCAGGTTTAACAAGTTCTTCTAAAGCTGTTATCCTGGCACTTAAATTGACTATCTTTTTAAATATTAAAATGAGAATTAGCATAGTGATAAGGTGCATAATTCCACCAATACTAATATTATATAGTTGTTCCATTGTCAGACTGCCTAAAATTTCAAACAAAAACCAATTTTCTTCCAATGTACACATAAAACCCATTTTTTTTTAATGTGGAAAAAAATCTCTTTTAGATAGTTTCCTTTAAAATATCTGATGTGTTATGACTTACCAAATCTGCATAGAACAGTAGAAATCCGAGGGGATTTTCAAAACAGCCACCTAGTGTCCCAGGTTTAAATCCAAAGAGAGAGAGAGAGAAAGAGAGAGAGAGAGAGAGAGAGAGAGAGAGAGAGAGAGAGAGAGAGAGAACAAGAAAGTGTAGCTGGCTAAAGTTTAAATGCAGCCACGTGTTCCCTCTTGTGCTGAGTCAAGGCTTGGGTCTGGCTTCCTTAAGCTCCCACCACGTGCGTTGGCTTTACAGACAGGGCCCTGTTCGGCAGGTCAGGTCTGAGTTGTTTGTAGCACCGGCTTTAAGCAAGCAGGATTTAAGCAAGCAGCTCACCGATAGTCCAGCCTGAGGTCAAGCAGACCTAGACCCAGGCTAAGAAGCCGACCGCCACCTGTCGCCACCTGCCTTGCCGGCCGCCGCCGGCCGCCGCCCTTGTGGGGAAAGTGGACCTGCCGCCAAGCCAAGCAGTTTTTAATGGATTCTTGTCACGTTGGGCACCAGATGTAGATGTAACTAACCGTCTTATTAAATAAGAAACACAGAAACAATGTAAAAGAGAAAGCCGAGAGGTCAGAGCTCAGAGCTAAAATCTCACCCTTCCGCCTTCGGTGTCCCAGCTTCCCAAAAGAGACTATATCCTGTCTGTTCGTTTCTTTTATAGTATGTTGTTCTGCCTTCTCATTGGTTGTAAACCCAAACACATGACTGCCTCGTCACTGTCTGAATGTATAGCCCCCTAGGTCTTAAAGGCATATGTCTCCAATGCTGGCTGTATCCCTGAACACACAGAGATCTATGGGATTAAAGGCGTGTGCCACCACCGCCACACTCTTGCTATGGCTCTAATAGCTCTGACCCCCGGGCAACTTTATTTATTAACATACAATCAAAATCACATTTCAGTACAATTAGAATACCACCACAGACTCTTGTCTCATACTATGTGCAAAATTCAAATAAAAAATGGTTGGGTGACATAAGTGTAAGGCTTGTGATTGTAAGGCTATTAGGAGAAAACACAGAGGAAAAGCTTCATGACATGGCCTGGTCAGTGGCTTGTTGTACAAGACCTTGAAAACACAGACAAGAGGATCTTCTACTTAATGCATTTCCCCATATTTTACGTGGTTCCATATACATGTGTATGGAACGATTTGCTAGTGGTATATATGTCAATTAATAATAGTTTTTCATCTAAATATTAAGAATTCATATTGTGTTTCTTTTATTAATCTTTGCAAAACATCACAAAATGTATCTGGCATAATTTCAGATCATGGTACACTGTTTTGGGTATTGATGTAGTCAATCTAAGTAATTAGTAATAGAAAGAAAAATTAGTATTTGACAAGATTACTTTTGTAAGATAATTATTTAATTTCTCTGAGTGGCTATTGGATGAATTGAGTAACAACATGGTTTGGTGTTTGAAAAGCATGTTAAAAAAGTATTGCTGTTCCCAATAAGGAGGACCAATTATCATCCATTTTTAAGTGGTAAACTTTCATGGTGTCTTTGATTTCTTTCTTTATCCAGTTCTAACGTTCAAGCAAACACCAATTCTCCTTTCCACATTTGCAGAGAATTTTTAAAATACTTTTTTTCTGTAATACATTGAATTTTTCTTAATTTTAATTCTCTGTTATTTCTTTTCTGGATTACAAAACGACCTTCCAGTTTCATTATTTTATTCTTAATTTCAAATATTTGTATATCAAATTTTCTTTATTCTTGAGAATTCCATGCATGCATACAATGAACTTGATCATATTCTGTCCCTTGTTTCCCCCTCTTATGTCCCTCAACTTGTGGACGTTGCTTTTCCCCTCCCACCATTTCAATTCCAAGGCTGGAAATCATGTCATTATTTTGGCAGCAAGAACGTTTACCTGAGGCATTTTGCCATCCCCAGGAATCACACTGTTAGGTGACATGTTGGGTATTTGTTTATGCTGTTGTTGTCAGACTGTATAATACTTGAAGACAGGGATTGTGGCTCATTCGTTATCCATTACCCAGTATGTGGTTCATCATATCTTTTGTGAGTAAAATGTGACACTGAGTTTTGTTGATGGTTTATGGGATGTTAGGCAAGCTTAACTGGCCCTGGGAGGCCAGGGATCAAAGTTGTAGTACACGAGAATTTTTCTGTGCTTCTTGATCATTTGATTGGAATTGTATCTATCTAGGGCTACAGGCAAAATGCCAGAATACTTTTGTTTGAATGTGCAGTGGGAGTAGTAATAGTTATATTCATTTTCTCCATTGAGGCTAGTCAGACTACATCCTCCCCAGTGTCTGGCCTTGAACACCCATTTAATTATCTTTCTGTATTGTGAAATCCTGTAAAATGTAAGAGTTGGCTAGTCACATTCTGTGCTAGATGCCTAACCTCAGTTTATGAAACACAAGGGCAGAACTGAATGCAACAACCCTAAAAGAAACTCACGCAGTGAAACCAATCTTATTCCCAGGTGGCCCAGTGGCTAAGTAAGTGTGTGTGTCTGTGGTCTTTGAATCAACCACTGGCCAGGAGAGGGTTTTGCAGACCATCTTACTACACAAGCACCTATTGCTCTTACTCAATATCCTACTAGCTCCAGACATTTATTGGACTTTTTTGTAGTTATTTTCTTCCTAGATAATTGACCCCTCTCTCATTTTTTTCTATCATCATTGTATATAGTTCTCTAAAGATACTCCTATCTTTATTTATGCATTGAGATTGTTTTCAAAAGTTCTACGGGTTGTCTGTAGTGTGGAATCTTACATAATTAAATAGTTCAACTGATATTGTTATGAGAATCAAAGTTAGTTATCTTTTTTTATTAAGGAAGTTTTTATTCACTTTACATACCAACCACAGATCACCCTCTCTTCCCTCCTCCAGCCCCTCTAGCCTTCCCTCACAACCCATACCCTGTTCCCTCATCCAATAAGATAAGGCCTCCCATGGCGAGTCAGCAGAGCCTGGTACATTCAGTTTAGTCAGGTGAGGTATCACACCGTAGGTAGCGGTCTCCAAAAAGCCAGTTCATGTACCAAGATGGATCCTGATCCTACTGCCAGGGGCCCCGTAAGCATATATCTTGCTTATGCAGAGGGCCTAGTCTAGTCCCATGAAGACTTCAAAACAGCTGTGGAACCTTCATGGGACTGGACTAGACCCTCTGCATAAGTCATTTATCTTTTAACAATGAAATTGTCTGGGCAGTGGAGCCCCATGCCTTTAATCCCAGCACTCAAGAGGCAGAGGCGGGCAGATTTCTATGAGTTCGAGGCCAGCCTGGGCTAATAGAGCTAGTTCCAGGACATCTTGGGCTGTTACAGAAAGAAACCCTGTCTCAAAAACAAAACACAAACAAATAAAAAGAATGAAACTGTCTGATGTGTCTCTTTTGCCAATAAGTAGTGTATTCTTGGTGTTAGTGATATTATCATATAAACTAATAAATTATCCTTGCTACATAAACATAATTGTGTTATTGATATCTCTGTTCCCCAACAAGAGTTTATGCTCCTGTACCATATGCAAATCTTGGAACAATAAACATGGTTATACGTGGCATTGTTCTGCAGTCTCCAAACTCATCTGGAGAATGTATATTGTTATAACTGACTCAATGCAAAAGCAAATATATTAGAAAATTTTAGTTAAGGCTGATAAAAACAGTTTAGCACTAAATCAATGGCCATTTACCCTAGCAGATGCAGTAGTCTGTGGTTAGTGTGTCTGGTCCAGAGGTAGGCCTGGATTCTATAGGTGTTGGTGTCATTGGCGATGGGTCCCTCCCCTGTCTCGGTTGTGCCTTTTAGTAAACACATTTCTTTGGTGATAAGAGCTCTCATTTCCTAGGAGAAGATAAAGCTGTCTTTCTCCTCAGTGCTCCCTACTGAATGGACACAGAGCTTTAATCTTCTCGTGGGAATCTGAGGATGTCAATCAGAGAATGTTACATCCAGTCAGTTCAGAGGAAGGAGAATGTCTTCCCACATCAGTTGCTGACTGTTTCCCAGAGGATGCATCCAGTTATTTTAGTGAGTCATGGAAATCCCTGGAGGCATCATACATTTCTCAGTTTTGTGCTTCCCTCCAGTACTCTGCTCTGTCCAGAGAGAATTAAGGTGGAGAGCAGTAGAGTGATGAGAATTTAAAAGGAGGAGAGTGTTCTGGAACAAAAACATCTGTGGAAAAGGGCCAAGTCATGAAGTCACCAGTGTTATGCAATGATGCAGCTTTGGGTAAATCATCTAGTCACAGTAAGCCTTGATTTCTTTATCAGTATATTCATGGAAACGTATCCCAGTTTTTTCCCCCCTAAAAACTCAGAATGAGGAGATAAAAAGTTCAACAAAAGTGTGCACTATTATTTTTATGTATTTTGTATTTATTTTAGAAAGTATCAAAGGCAGCTTACACAGATGTGCCAATGTTCTGGGTCATTTGACTCTTCCCAGGTGTCACTCAGGGACTAGTTACTTAGCTGAGTTCCTTGGTCTTAACTGAAATGGGTGGTCTTACTGAAGAGTTCCTGAAGGGAGAGTGAGTTAGTCCCACTTTCCTCTGCTGCTTTCTTAACTCCAGATTAGTAAGTACAAGGATCCAGGACCTTCCAAAGGATTTCTTTGTTTTGCCTTTTGCAATGATTTTGCACATTTATGTAACTGAGACAGGCTCTACCTACAAATGTCTATGTGCCTCACTTTATTTATGTGTCAGATTGGGTGTATATTCCACATCTTCCTATCTTAAGGGGAAACAATGAAGTCACATATCAGCAATGCTTTGAAAAGTGGAAAGCTGCATTTCCACAATAATTATTTCTCATGGTCTTTAAGCTTAAAATAATGCTAGGCAGATATGAGGCACACAGTAAGTAACTGCTGAATGAATTAAATAATTCAAATCATGAAACTGTTCAATTATGTTTGAATAACAATAGTTGATGCTCAAATAACATAGCTGATTGAGTCCTTCACCATGATGACTAGACAACAGAATCCATGTAATTGCATCTGTATGGCCTCCAAATGGGAAGAATCACCGAAGTGCTTCTGTGTGGCTTATAAATGGGAAGGATCACATAACTGTATCCATATAGCCTTGAACTCATTATACTCTTTCTTCTGGATGATACAAGTCAATGAACAAGGGTTTATCTTTTGTATTTATGTATGCATAGCAGGGGTTTCTCGTCACTGGCACTATTGACATTTTAGTCAGTACATATCTTTTGTATGGGGACTGTTCTGTGTAATGTAGGGTATTTAGAAATGTCTTTGATCTCTACCTAGTTAATGCCAGAATCGACAATCACCACTGAGTTGTGAAGCTGAAAATACAAAATTCATTTTTGGTTGAAAATACTAAGAATACAGGTGGATATGTAAGAAAAATCCTACTAGAAATCAACTATGACTATATTCAAGCCATGTATTTGTTGACTAGTTCATTTCTGGGACAATGACTTATAGGTCACCTACTAGATACCAAGGTTTATGTCAAATACAAGCTAGTGGATTTCAGCATAAAACAGCTGTCTACAACATGAGGTCATGTACATCTATAATAGAATTAAGAACATACTGCTATGAGAACAGAGATTAAGTGTGTCTTAAGAAGTGGGTGGTTTTGGAAAGATTCTCTGTGGACCACAGGAAGGGTTCCAGAAGTAATCACTTATTTGAATTTTCCCAGCTTTGTACATTTCCTAAACAATCAACCACTTGTTCATGTTACTGCACATTTAAAAAATTCTGAGGATCTGCTTATTTCTCCAGTTCTCTTTTTGGGTGGGATGAGCTTTCTGAGTTTGGAAAGTGGTAGAGACACTATTTTAAAAGCACTGAAGTAAGAACATCACATGCTGTACCGATGATTAAAACACACAGTCTCGGACCTCCAGAACTTAGAGTCTGAACCAAAACAAAACAACAAAACAAAACTTTAATCTTTTGCCTTAACTTCTTATCATGCTGAGTGAAAAATGTTTTTTTTTTCTCTATGCCTCAGTTTTCTTAGCTGTAGGCAGGGTATGGTGATCTCCAAATTTCAGTATCTGTCTTTTCATTTCTCCATAGATCTTACATTCCCTATGAGATCACTACTTTCTTAGAAAGTGAAAAATTGCTGCTTCTTTGAGGAATGAAATCAATGCAAAAGCCATCTAGTTTACAAGTCCTGGTGGGTGAGAAGTGATATAGCTTCCTTGGGGAAGACACCTTTGCCCTTTTAGAAAGAGTTGGAAAGTAAAGAGTTTAGAGGAATGAGAGATAAAGACCGTTGGGTTTTGAAGATACTTCTGAAGTACTTGGATTTGCTTCTGGAGCATTACATCAGTCTTATGAAATTCCTTTCTTGCACTGGGTTTGTGGCTAAAAGCTTTGTGTGGCAGAATGTATCCAGGCTGTGACTTGTATGTCGTTTCCACCTACCCAGCTTTTCTCCCCAGCATGAGGCTTGACCCTATCTTTCTTCGAGGACAACTAACTGCATTACAAACTTATGCTCAAGTAATGTAGTTTTATCCACCAATGAGACTGAAGTGTGAAATTACACTAACCAATGAATTTATCATACCAACATGGAATTTAGAAAAGTGAAACTTTCTCAATGGCCCTTATGGTAAAATCCTATTAAAAATAGAATGTAGGAATCGTTAAAAATGATATTAGTGTTAGAAATGAAGGGCATGTTACTTTAGTGTGAAGGATCAAAAGAGGCTACAGAAGATCTGAGATGTCAATAATGTTCAATTTCATGGTACAAATACTGGTTACACATATTTGTTCAGTTTGTGAAATTCCATTAAAATAAATACTTATTTATTTTATATTTATATTTATTTTAATACATGATTTCTACACCTTTCTATATGTATGTTTTTTTCCTTGATAAAATGCTATTCACACTTGGAGGATGTGTGAGCATAAAACCACCCTGGGCTACATAACATTGTGTCAACCCAAACCAAAATGTGAAAAATGCCAGAAAACCCAAAGCTGCAAACAAGCAAAAACTGGACATTATGAATGTCTCAATGTGGCAAGAAAAGCTATGACTTCATAAAAATATGAACATCTTTGAAAACACTTGCTTGAGAAGGGGAAGGGAGAATTGGGACATGAAACATGTACAAAGAATATCCACCAGCGTGAGCTTAGACTCCTGGCCACTAGCTCAAGTGAGAACCCTGACATGGGCTCAGCAAGTTGCTAAAGAGAGCTTGTAAGGGCTTGCCTGGAATTCTAATCAAAATTTTTGTTGTTGTTGTTGTTGTTGTTGTTGTTGCTTGCTTTTTTTTTAATGTTATAGTTTGCAATCTTTCAATTCTATTATCCCAGCAGGAAATACTTTTCAACTCTGACACAGTGATGAATAGGAAAAGCAGGCAAAGGTAAACACACAGATGTCATCAAGAAACAGTTTTAAATATTGGTTTAAAAATCTCTCTTTCACCGCAGACTCTGTGAGGACGTCATCTGTATGCTAGTTACTCTTCAACCACTAATGGTTCTTTACCTCCAAGAATGACAAAGTGGATAAATGAGTGGACAAGTTGAGGAAGGAGACTGAATGAATGAATTGAGGAAGGAGAAGACAGACTTAGGAGTGTTATTGCATTTATTCCATCAGTCCAATACATTTCTTTTTAGTTTTGTTTTTCCATAAGCTAACAAACACAGAAAAAAAATCATATACACACACGAAAAAAATCACATCTATTTGCTTATGTACCATAATATATGTGTGTATGTATACACATTCCTCCCACAGACAACTCACTTGGCCTGCAACTTTAGGGACCTTTATGTCCCTAATTATAGCTTATGTTACAGGCTACACAGAAGCACTGCTGATCCCAGCTCTGGCATGGCTCCTGTTTAAACAGACTTCCCAGAAATCTCAGGCAGCTTGCCATGGTAAGGAAACAATTTACGTCAGATTTTGAGCAGGGGAATCCGTCAGGGTTGGGGAGGAAGGCGGAGGCGAGCTGTTAAAGGTAGTAAGAGGGAGGCTTTTCATGGGCCCTACAGCTGATCATTATTTCCAGAAGAAGGACAAAGTGGCTATTCTTCTGCTTTGGCTTGCCATTGCCTTGACTACTTGGTTTTGAAATCCAATGGCTGCCTGAAGATTCCTTTGGGGATCAAATGAGTCTGGAGAGGATGCTGAGGACTGGTTTTGCTAGTTCTCTTGATGGCTGCCCATAGTTAAAAGATTTCTTTGTATTAATTATGGATGGTCTTTTATGTTTTCTGTAGTTCAAAGACGGGGAATGAAATGACCTCAGAAAAGATTTATTCAGAGTTCTTTCTATTTGAGGCATTATCTATATATCAAAACACCATTCTCCAGTTAAATAAATAAATGTTTATTTAATGTGACAGATATTGCTATCATTGCCCTAAATGTTCAAGTACCCTTCATTTTCCAATTAGTAGGAGTCTCGTGGGGTTTTTGTTTTGAAGTAAACAATGAATTCTCTTTTATTTTAGTTGGAAAAAAATTTTTGATAGTGTATTCTGATCACTTTTCCCCTCCACCAACTCCTCCTAGATCTTCCACGCTCATCCAACCCCACACCCTCTCTTTCTCTCTATCTTATAAAAAAAGGGCCAAGCTGCAGTGCAGGGCCATGTCTAGGTCCATAGCCCTATTGCACCAAGAGTCTGTGTTATCTGTGGCTCCTGTTACCATCAAAGGCTGTGCTGATGCCAAGGGTCTGATGCCACCTGGGACCATGATGGTGTCCTAGAGCCACACTGCCACTGGGGCCATACTGATCTGAGTGGTTTATGCTGCCACCTGGTTGCTAATGAGGCCATGTCTGGGTCCGTGGTCCTACTGCAGCCAGGGTCTGTGTTGAGGTCTATGGCCCATGTTGCCAGCAAAGGCCATACAGATGTTCAGGGTCTAGGCCACAACCTGTGGCCATGTTGGCAGCCAAGGGCCATGCCACTGCCAGGGCCATGCCAACCTGAGTGGCCTGCTCTGCCACCTGGGGCCATGGGGCCATCCAGACAGGGCTGCTGCCAGGAACTCTAATAGATGTCTTGGTCTATGATCCTACAGCATCCAGGGTCTGAGTTGATCTCTGTGGCTCCTGTTGCCAACCAGGGCTGTGCGGATACCTGGGGTCTGGCCAGCCACCTGAGACCATGTCGGTGTACAAGGGTCATGCTGCCACCAGGGCCATACTGATCTAGGCAGCCTGTGTTGTCACCTGGAATCATGATGAGGACCAGGCCTCAGTTGCTGCCTAGGCCCATGTCTGGGTCCATAGCCCTGAAGCAGCCAGGGTCTGAGTTGATATCCCTGGTTCATGTTACCACTGAAGGTTATGTGAGTGCCCCAGGTCTGGTCAGCCACTTGAAATCATCTTGGTGTCCAGAAGCCAAGCTGCTTCTGGGGCTATACTCAACTAGGTGACCTTCACTGCCACCGGGGCCATGGCTATGTCTGGGCTGAGCTGCTGCCTAGGGCCATGTCTGGATCCCACCTGCTGTGGCTGGGGTCTATGTCCATGTCCATGGATGCTGTTATGACAGAAGGGCCTAAGAACCAAGTGTGTTGAAATCTGAGGGCCATGCTGAGTAGGCCCTACCCTTCCTTGGCCCTGAGATAGCTGGCCCTTCCCCCTCACTGGACACTGCAGCAAGAGAGCTGGGTCCATCCGTCATGGAAGAGCTTGCCCTCCACATTAGGCAGAGATGGCTCCATCCCTTACTACTGAGTGTAAAGAGCTGGCCCTTTCAGCATGGGCTTAGAAGAACTGGCTCTGCCCCTCCCCTGAGGTGGGCAGTCCCAGTAGTCTGGACTGACCAGCTCAGCTACCACCTAGGCCCACATTCTGGGCCTTGTGTTGGCTCACCCTAATATCTACCTCATCTATTACCTACTGGAGCCCTTGAAGGGACTGTTCTTACAGATCTAAAGCCACAGGATCTCCACGATTTAAGGCAACAGCAGGATATCTGAGAGGTGTTTTGGTGAGGGTCCAGTGATGATAATGTACCAGAGGCCAGAGTCCTTGAACCAGGGCAATGAACATTTGTGGGTGGGGCTAATTGGACACAGAGTTGCACACCACAGCTCTAGATACTACTAGGATGAATGAAGATGTCTTGATGAGGTGGGAAAGGCAGAAGACCAAGGCTGTTTTGGTTTATTTTAGTTTGGTTTTAATTAATTTGGGAGGATTCTTTTGGGGGGAAATGCTGAAGCATGAGGGGTGGATATGAAGGGACTGGGAGATGAGCAGGATTGGGGTACATGATGCAAAATTCCCAAAGAATCAATGAAGAATGATGTTATAAAAAAATCAATCAATCAGACAAAAAACAAGAAATACACATGACATACTTTTTCACAAAACACTAAAACAGAAATAAAAATATACAAGCAAAAGACAAATAGGACAAAGAAAAATGTACAAACAAAGCAACGTAAGACACGAAGTCTACAAATGTACCACTGAGTTTGGTTTATGTAAGCCAACTACTCCTGGGCATGGATCCTACTGTGAAGTGTGGTTAATACACCCAGGGAGACTCTCTGTTAGGGAATTTTTTTTCTAACTTTCTTTTGAAAGCTTAATCAATTGCAGATAGCTCTTCAGGGGTAGGAGCTCATATCCACTTCCTCATTTCAGCTCTGGGACTCTGTCTGGCTTGGACTAGTGCAGGTCCTGTTAAAGTTGCCCTAGCCACTGTGAGTTCATATATGCATCACTCCCATTGTGTCTGGAAGACACTGCTTCCCTGAAGTCATCCATCATCTCTGGCTCTTCAAATCTTTCCACCCCTTCTTTCACATAAATCCCTGAGACCCAGGGGGGAATTTGATGGAGACATCCCATTTAGCCCTGAGGGAAATAACAGTGAATTCTTATTGGTGATAATCAATTTGAAAATCCCATTCTCAGTCTTTGAGCATTCTGGAAAGCCTTGATACACTTCAGTTTGGGCCAGAGAGGTCTTAGAAAAGGGAAAGCTTCATTGTGGGATTTTTAAAAAGGTCTTGATTTTCCAATGGAAAGGAATGTTTTGTGGTGATAGCTCTTATGTCTGCTTTGAATATAACCAGGATAGTTGCCACTTTTCAGAAAAGATGACAATGGCAAGAAAGTTATTGACATTTTAAAGCTTTATTTCATTCATTATTTGTGTGTGTGTGTGTGTGTGTGTGTGTGTGTGTATGTGATGTGTGCACATGGTTCTCATGCCACAACACATGCACAAAGGTCAGAGGAAAAATGGTTGGGGTTGGTTTTCTCTTTCCACCTTTGAGGATTTCAAGAATCAAAATGAAGTCTTCAGGCTTGACAGCAGCGACCCAGCCAGCCTTCTTGCTAGCCACTATTGGTGTTTTTGATATACTAAACCAATGTGAGAGACACCCTACCTGGAGACATCTTGTTATATAAAAGTAAGAAGCTATGATTGCTAAGGTTTCTATTTGTAATAAAATAATTGTACACTCAGTTCTAGGTATGTTATCAGGAGAAGGATGTGGTAGACAAAGTATTTTACTGCCTAGCCCTTGTGTAAGAATTGCTGATGACTGCAACCATCAGCCGCATTGCATTCAGTGTCTGATGCAGCTGTAGAAGTGCCATCTACTCTGAGGTCATGCCTGTCCTTGGGTGGCCTACAATTTGTGACTAAATGAACTAGGGGCAAAAAGACTCACTTATTTTTAGTGCATGTGAGTCTCTAGAAGAGGCAACATTTCTTCCTTCCAGAACTCCCCAGCAGATTAACGGGGCCTTTGTTGGGTTAGCATTGCATTAGTGGCCTGGAAGGAATAGGAAGAAAACACATTTAATGAGTTAGAGCTTTGGGTGTTGTCCTTGGACTCTGAGGATAGAAGGCAGAGGAAGTCGGAGACAGAAAGATATATGGAGAAAATAAAGAAAGATGGGAGTAAAAGAGAGACATTCGTTAATCCACTATTATAGTTGGAGATTTCAGCAGTCTTCTATCAAAGATGGACAGCTTTAGTAGACAGAAAATCAGTAAGGCCATTGTTGAACTCTATAACTCCATCAATCACTGGATAAAATTGGCATAGGTAGGTCAATTCATCCAACAATAACAGCTTGCATGGAATATTCACCAGGATAGACCAAATTCTGGGCCATAAAACACACCTTAAAATTTTAAAATAATACAAACCATACAATGCCTGCTTTCAGACATTTGAATTTAACTGAAAATCAACAGACAGGTAACGTGAAAAAAAAATCCTCTCAAACCTGGAGATTAAGCAAAACACTTCCAAATATACATTGCTCAAAGGAGAAATCTCAATGAAAACAAACAGAAGTTGAAGTGGATGAAAAGGAAAGCACACAACAAAATCATCACTATAAAATGCAGCTGCCAATACATGTGTATTGAAAAAGTAGAAAGCTCTATAACCATCCTGGGGATCTAGAGAAGATGAATTCATTAAATCTAAGTAAAGAGACATAAAGGAATAGTAAAAGTTGGAGCAAAAGTCAATGAAATTGAGGAAAATATAACAGAGAATGACAATGATACCAAAGGCTGTTTCTTGGATTAAAAAAGGTCAATAAATTTGATAATCCTCTGTCAAGGCTTTTGGAATTGAAGAGAACATATATTACTGATATCAGAACACATATTTAAACATCCCATGGACATTTAGAGGATGGTGAGGGCGTGTTAACAGCTCGGTGCCTTTGGGCAGAGAATGAGGTCTTCCAGGGGAGTTTGGTGTTCAAAATAAAGACAGAGCACAGGAGCACAGACTTGAGGCAAACAGGTGGTTTGAAAGTGTATTGTTCTTGAGATTTTTAGGAGCTTAAAAAACTAGAAATTATTTATTCATTCATTCAAAAAGTAAACATTAGCTATTAAGTTATCATTTAGGAAAATCCCTAACCATATGTATGTATGTATGTATGTATATATGTATGTATGTATAAACACACACACAGAGAGACAGAGAGAGAGAGAGAGAGAGAGAGAGAGAGAGAGAGAGAGAGAGAGAGAGGTGATAGACAAGTAAGTGAATCAGTATTTAACATACCTGATTATAGGTTGTGCTGAGCAGCCATAGCATTTTCAGCTGAACCTGTGATTATTTTTTAAAAGCTGTGTTTTAAGCACACTTTAAAGCAATACTCAGTTTAAACCTCGATGGAAAACAGGGGAAGAGCTTCAAATTCAAGCGCATGTGTATATCAGATGTTTTCTCCTGTTAGACCACTTACTACCATCTGATGCTGATGGATTCCTGGCCCGGTGAGAGAAGTAATTAATAGCTGATAAGTTTCATCAGGGATAAGATGATTTCTGCTGCTGGAGTTTAGCATCCTTCATCAGAGTGTCCAAGTGATACCATGACAGAGGCTTTCCCCTCTGGTTAATCAAGAAGACAAAATCCACGACAAGGGTTAAATGAGGTCAGAAAGATGGAAAAGCTATCACATTTCCATTCTAGAGTGCATGATAACCTATTTACCCATACTTCTGGAGGAATAAGGAAAAACAATTCTAAAGACCCACAAACTAAAAATAGTCTGGTCTACCTAATACATTAAAACAAAATTGGCAATAAGCATTGGCAATGATTAGATAATATTAATTGCTTACTAAATTTATTTCATTATTGCTGTGGGATGATTTGTATGTCCTGTGGGAGCCCTTCTTGGGTTCCTTGTGGCGTTACCCAGCAGGTCCGTATAGAGGATGATTAGGACCACGGGCCTGAGTGCAGGTGTTTGAGATGGTCTGCACTTGGCTGTGCTGGGGGATGGTCTGTATGTCAAGTTGTTCTGATTGGTTAATAAATAAAACCTGATCGGCCGTGGCTAGGCAGGAAAGATAGGCGGGACTAGCAGAGAGGAGAAATAAAAGGGACAGAAAGGCAGAAGGAGACGCTGCAGCCGCCGCAATGACCAGAGAGGCTGCAGCCGCCGCCATGACCAGAGACACTGCAGCTGCCGCCATGACAAGAAGCATGTGAAGGTGCTGGTAAGCCACCAGCCAAGTGGCAAGATATAGATTATGGAAATGGATCAATTTAAGATATAAGAATAGTTAATAAGAAGCCTGCCACGGCCATACAGTTTGAAAGCAATATAAGTCTCTGTGTTTACTTGGTTGGGTGTGAGCGGCTGTGGGACTGGCGGGTGACAGAGATTTGTCCTGACTGTGGTCAGGGCAGGAAAACTCAAGCTACAAATTTTAATTTATTAATTGTACAAAACAGTGTGTTTTATTATGTCATTTTATGTATGTAAATCATATGCTTTGATCATTTATAGTCCCCTAATACATGTTCTGCTCTCTCACCCACAGTTCTCCTTTCTCTATCTCCAAGCCCTCTTTCTACTTCCATATATACTATCTCTACTGCTTTGTCTATTCTTTAATTATTATTCACACACACACACACACACACACACACACACACACATACACACACACAAATACAAACCGTTGCCTTCATTTAGTGTTGCACAGATGTATGGTTTTAGGATTGAAGAGTTGACCATTTGGTATTGGATAACTGATTAGGAGGCTCATCCCTGGGGTAGACTGTTTGTCTCTCAACAGTAATTAATTGCCTATTGCTCCTCATCTAGGAGTGAATGAGGCCCTAGATACTCTTAATACACTTAAGGATGTAAATATCAACACATTTTGGCCCATTTCAAAGAGAATATCTGACTGTGTTTAATGTGAAAATTAGAAAGAGTTGTAGATTTTAATCCTTGCATGAATAATTTCTAAAAGAGTTTGCATTTATTATTCAACATATTTATTTATGGTTACCAAAACTAAGAGCTGAAAATCTACCTTAAGATTTCAGGCATCAGTATAGCTCCTAGATATTGTCACAAAAGTTCACATATGTTTAAGCCCTGGGGTCTCTTAAGCCTTAATGGGTACACAAGAGCAAAAAGTCAGGTTGCCATGAGCCGTTGTTCACTCAGTGGCCACACATAGGCATACAAGTTACTGGAATGAGGTCTGAGGTCCACAGCCTAAGAGAGAGAGGAAGACAAATTCACCAGTAACTCTAACAAAAGATGGAATGACAGAAGCACCATTAGAAAGTTATGGAGTGTTTCAGGAATTCATAGGAGGAATGCATCCCATTAATTTTCTTGTCAGAAAAATCTCAGGGGCTTTATGGACAAGTTATACTTAGCTGGTGCAGAGGTTTAGTGGGAGAAGAGTGGACTCACCATCAGCTAGTGTTCAAACAATGGAGCCAGAATGTCATGAATACAGACCTTGACATATGTGAGAATAAATGTGCCTGCACTGATGGATGCACTCATGGAATCAAGATTCAGTGTGAAGACCCATTCAGGGATGAGAACTTGGTGTCAGGGAAGTCACAGGCAAACTAAATGAGTGGTCAATCTCGTCAGGAGAGTTGTGACCGTGGAGAGGCACTTGTGTGCACCTGAGCAGATTATCAAGGAGTTAATTTTTTTTTTTTTAGAGAATAGAGAAGTCTTGCTGTCTCTTTCCAGTTTCTATACAGTCCATGGATGTGAAATTAGTTTTCCTTAAGATGTAATTTTTAATTATGTGTGTGTGTGTGTATGTCTTTGTGAGGATATGTGCTTGTGAGTGTAGCTGTCCAAGGAAGCCATAAGAGGAAGTTGAATCTCCCTGGAGCTGTACTTACAGGCTCATGTGAAACCCTCAACATTGGAACCAAACTAGGTTCCTCTGGAAGAGCAGTATGGGTTCTTAACCACTGAGCAGTCTCTGCAAGCCACCCACCCTGTGAAAATCTTAGAAGTATCAATAGTTTTATTACAGGCACAATATCAAAGGAGTAGGGTAATGCTTTTCTTTATCAAGTTTAAGGAACAAGAATACTGAGGAGCAAAGAGGTCTGAGAAAAGGGAGTCTTTTGAGACCATGGGAGTCCATGGCAAGACAAAGCCTGAGCTTTGGACCTGGGAGGACTAAAGTCAAGGACATGGTTACTGAATGAACAACACACACACACACACACACACACACACACACACACACATATATATATATATATATATATATATATATATATATATATATATATATATTCTCTGGATTTATTCACAAAAATTTTCTCTCCTCTCCTCTGGATAGAAAAAAGTTGAAAGAGGGGCTATTATTGGCAAGAATAGGAAGTGGTCGAAGTAAATTCCATAATTCCTTGGCCTTTTAAGCCTGAAGATTACTAGTTAAATAAATTGATGCACAGACCTTGCCCACCATTCTAATGAGTTCTGGTAAGCTGGCACAGAAAATTAACGATAATAAATTAATTCCAGAGAATTCCATTTTGTGTGTTCAATTATTAATGGCATTACAGTGTTATTAATGGTGTCAATTATTAATGGCATGAATAAGTGAGAAATCACATCTATGCTATGATACACAAGGGTTCCAGTGTTCAGTAAACTGCTCAGAATAAATAAACATATGAGGGTCAGACCTCTAGTATTCTATTTTTCATATATTTCTCAGAAAACATGGGTATATGCATCACCAGAGCCTTTTTACTAAGATCGCTACCCAAGTATTGCATTACCATAACAATAAGGAGGAAGTCAGGCACAAAGTACTCTGTTTAACTAGATGCCTCAATCTATGCATGTGAAGACAGTGAGTTAGTGACCATGGGCAACTAAATGTAAAATCAGGGAGAGCTGTGTGGGCTCAGTAAATCTGGGAGAGCTGAGCAGTATCATAAAACCTAGTGACAGTGCTAACTTTAATTTGAATCATAACAACATGCCCAGACAACTGTTGTAACTGTCAGTGTAAAATAGGTTGGGATTAGGGTGAGTGAAAATGCAGGAGGGAAATGTAGCATCACGATTGATTTGACTACCAGTGCATGTTTTGCACCATCCTTCTGAACCTCAGTTTTTCTTATCTTGTCAAGGCAGATGATATCTATTCAGAAGGTGATATGACAGCAGGGGATGTAGGACATAACAGAATCTGAACAAAACTCCTATTATCACTGCCGACTTGCTCTTTGTAGAGATCATATAATCAAGTTTGTCAATTTTCTAAGTGAGGCCATTGAATGCCAAAGAATGCATCTAGCCTGTCACTGAGGTCACCTGAGGATCTTTATCTCCTTTAATTTGTCTATCATTTCCCACCTCATTCTGTTTCCCAGAAGTGAAGTTCCATGCATGGAACTGACAGGGCTCCAGGACCTGAGTTTCATCACTAGAGTAACCCAGCAGAGGGAAGAAAGAGGGAGAAAATGAGTGAGGCTTGGGTATCCCTCTACCCACACACCCCTGTAGTGGTCCCTATCAGCTAGCTACACATCTCAACAGCCGACCACACACACTCTCAAAGTGGCTGACTCTCTTTATGATTCTCTCTTTAAGGACTCTTAATACTGCATCTATGTCTGCTGCATACAGGTGGTAGTGAGTTTTACTGACAAGAGGACTTGATTACTACACTACTCTTTCATGAACAGTGTTTACCAAAATACCCTATTTTGATATTTGACAGCATTGGCAGACATGATTTTACATGCCAAGATTCTTGATTGTAAGTGTACCATCTTTCCTAAAAACTTGCTGTAATTTCACTCATGTGCTTACTTAAGTGTCTACTAAGAAGAAAGCCCTGATCTGAGTGTGGGAATTATCAAAATTAGTGATGTAGGTGCTCAATCCTCTGAGACATTGAGTGATAGTAATCTAATGCATGGATCAGCAACAAATACTTTTTGTATAGAAAGCAAAATAAAAAATACTTTAGACATTGGGACACTTATCTTCATTAAAACAACTAAATTCTGCCATTATAGTACAAGTCACCATAGTCAATGTCTCAACAAATGATGGCTGTTTACCAATAAAACTTTATTCATATCCACTGTAATTTGTGCTTCATATCTGATTACATGTTTTTTTCCTTTGAATTTTCCCCCTCAGGACATTATCTTTCAGGACCACGCAGAAAGCTGTATTTGGCCTTCTGTTCATTGTATCTTACGCCTTGTATACAATGTGCATAAAGGGGATTAGAGTTAAGGAGGCCAAGTGCAGGGACAAAGAGGCCAGGGAAGGATGCATGAAGGAAGTGATATTTACACAGGAGACTGGAAGATCGTTTGTTTGGCAGAGAAGGGAAAGAACCTTTAAAACAAAAGCAAAGAATCATCACAGTGTAGGATGAGATCAGTGGCGTGAGTAAACTGGCTATGCCACTGTGAAATGCCACATTTCCCTGCCCTTGAGAGGTAAGCAAAGCTGTATTTGTCTGTACTTAAAAGGGTTCCAGAACTGGTTTGATTAGAGAAAAGAAGCACAGGAATGATGGGAAGCAGAGGTGTGTCATCCCCCTCCTTTCTCCCACCATACTACAGAGAGAATCTGGACCACATCTTAAGGGAACCATAGCAATGGGGCAATGTCTTTCTGTATGCTGTGAAAATATGCTGCTCTTATTGGTTGAAAAATAAAGCCATTTGGCCTATGGCAACATAGTTTAGAGGCAGGTAAAAAATCCAAACATATAGGAAGAGAAAGGAGAAAGAGGCAAAGCAGCCACCAGCCACCACTGAAGGAACAACATGCCAGTAGATTGGTAAGCCATGTCCACATGGTAACTTATAGATTAATAGAAATGGGTTAATTTAAGTGTAAGAGCTAGTCAGTGATAAGCCTGAGCTAATGGTCATGCAGTTTATAAGTAATATAAGCCTCTGGTTTACTTGGGTCTGAGCAGCTGTGGAACCACAGTCTGTGGGAGCTGGTTGGGACTAGAGAAAATTTATAGCTACACCAGAGTTCCCCCTGAAAGATTGGGCTTTGGAGATGGGACAGGATGAGTGGTAACAGGGATTTAGGTTCAAGGCTTAAAATGTCCTTAGTGCAAAGGTCAGGTCTAAAGGTCTAACACTTATATCCTGAATGATCATTGGGAAGTTATGTAACCTCTTAGAGATCAGTTTTTGATACCCAGTGCTCATCATGGCAGCACTGGCTTCTTGCCCCATTGAAGATTAAGTGGCATCCCACACTCAGACTGCTCCTAGCATTGCAGGCTCATCATCAATGATCAATGAAGGTTTACTATTTATTGTCACAATCCTGATTAGGCTTATAGATGAGCTGGGCTCTTATAGTGCTCAAAATTTGAGTGTTTTTTTTTTCCATTTGATAGCTAGGATGGAAGCTGAAAAGTTGGCAGCTGAGGTAAACATAGGTTTTCCCTTCTAGCATACTGATAACATCAGCTCTCATGAGCTACACTGGCAGATAGCCATTTGTTTGGACCTGGACCTTACAGACCTTGAACTCATTTTGTGTAGAGCCAAGGTTGTACCACCTCAGTCAAGACAATACCTTTATAGTTGTTTCAGCAGACAGTGTGCTCTTTATTACAGAGATAATGAATTTATTTTCTTGTTTAGGCTACACATGGAGAGAGCCATGTTGGGTATTTCTCCTTTTTAACAGTCCTGCTTTGACTCTCCTGGTTGGTGGCTTTCATTGATCTTAATGGGGCACTAGCCAATCTGTCAGATGAAAAAAGAGGCATTGACAAGCAACATTTTGGGTGACATCATGGGAGATAAACAGTTCCATCTTTCCTAAGGATGCTAGAGTGATACAACTGGAGGTTAATCTGGTAGATCTTTAACTTACTTTGGATCTGATCTAAATGCAGGATTGTGAAGACTCTTAACATTTCACTTCTGAGATACTGTTAGGAAAAATGGAGTACTGAGGAGGACTGATTATGTGGATTTTTAAAGAAAAAATATAAGTATAATTCAGGTGTTTAGTTGAGTCATTACATGGTGTCAGGGTCTATTCAGAGGTAGGATTCTTAACTTATCAAAAATAGGAAAAAAATAGAAAACATTTTTTTTTTTTTTGGGTTTTTCGAGACAGGGTTTCTCTGTGTAGCTTTGCGCCTTTCCTGGAGCTCACTTGGTAGCCCAGGCTGGCCTCGAACTCACAGAGATCCGCCTGGCTCTGCCTCCCGAGTGCTGGGATTAAAGGCGTGCGCTACCAACGCCCGGCGAAAACATTTTTGAACATAGAAAATGTGTTCATTGTGACATATTTGTGGAAAAAAAGAAAAAAATTAGAAAATTAGACCAATTATTCCCAAACCAGAACTTATATTGCATTTTTATATTAATTATGTATTTTTTAAACATTTTGCTAACATAAAATGAATCTAGGTAAATATAAGGGAAAAACTATAACAGAGAGTCTTTCTAAACCTACAAATTGGTTGATACTGAATCAGTCAGAAGCTGAATCAGTTGAATCAGGCAGATACTGAAATGTAGCATTGTGGCCATGTACCATCACCCTTTACTGTAGGCCTGGCATGTGGAGGCTAGCATTTGTTCCCTTTACATGCTGAGTGGGACAAGTTTGCTGAGAAGGACCACAAATTCAGGACATAAGAAACCCTGAGGTCTGGCATATGTCTACTAGAGGACCTTAAACAAGCTGTAGCTCTCGGCTTGCAAAAAGCATTAGGTAGAATTGTATTTGGGGAGTGCAAAGGAGTTTGAAGGTATGGCGAGTTAGGTTTGTATCATTTTGAAAGTCTCCCTGGCCAAGAGAATTACACACAGGTACCAAGAGACTCAGTAGAATGGTAGGCTGTCAGAAGTTCAAGAAATGGAGTTGGGAGAGCAAGATGGAGGTAAGAGATGGGTCAGTGGCTGAGACTCTGGAAGAGGCCCCATGAGGAATTCCTAAGGCACTAATGGACACTTCTTTTTTTTTCAAATTAATTAATTATTTATTTTGTACACCTCCTTCTTCCTAGTTCCTCCACCACCACCCCTTTTAAAGCCCCCCCCCATCTACTCCTCCTTGGTTTTTGTTTAGGAAAGGACAGGTCTTTCATAAGTATCAACAAGACATGGTGTATCAAGTTTCAGTAAGAGTAAGCACCTCTCCAAGTATTAAGGCTGGGCAAGGTGAGCTGAGCCAGCATGAGAAGTAGGGTCCCCAAAGCCAGCAAAAGATTCAGCGGTAGCCCATATTCTTACTGTTAGGAGTTTCATAAGAGGACTAAGCTCCACAACTGTAACATATATGCCAAGTGCCTAGGTCAGTCCCATGCAGGCTCCCTAGTTGTTAGTTCAGTCTCTGTGAGCCCCAGTGAGCCCAGGTTAGTTGACTGTGTGAGCCTTCCTGTGGTGTTCTTGACCCCTCTTGCTACTACAATCCTTTCTCCCACTTTTCTGCAGGATTCCCTAAGCTCTGCCTAATGTTTGGCTGTGGGTCTGCATCTGTTTCCATCAGTTGCGGGATGAAGCCTCTCTGTTGACAATAGGGCTAGGTACGAATCAGGGCATAGGAGATGGCCAGTTCAGGCTACTTATTCGCTATTGCTAGGAGTCTAAGCTGGGGTCATTCATGTAGATTCCTGGGAGATTCCCTTGTGACAGGCTTTTACCCCAAATGCCCCCAGTTTCCAGTAGTCTCTTTCAGTTCCCCTGACCTCCCCTGTACCATGCAACCTGATCACTCATATTCTCATCCCCACCTGCACTCAGTCCACTCACAAAATCTCTTTTATTTCCCCTTCCCAGGGAGATCCAGCCATCCCTCAATGAATCCTTCTTGTTATCTAGTCTGTCTGGGACTGTGGATGGTAGTACGGTTATCCTTTATTTTATAGCTAATAGCTACTTATAAGCCTGTACATACTATGCTTGTCTTTCTTGGTCTGGGTTACCTTATTCAGGATTATTTTTTCTAGCTTCGTCCATTTGCCTGCAAATTTTCTGGTGTCCTTGTTTTTAACAGCTGAATAATACTCCACCCAATAGATACTTCTTGAGAGCTCATCTGCACTGGGATTCTCTCACTCCAGAGAACACCAAGACAAGATGTTATCTGAGTCTAACAATGTTCTCTCTCTCTCTCCTTTGACTTTCCTCAATGCTGATGGGCCTGAAGGCAGCTACGAGGAAGAGAAAGGTGAAGATGTGCAAGAAGAAGAGAAAACAGATACCAGTCTTGCTCTCTTCCTTATGGCAGGATCCCATGTGTGAAGTGAAGTTGGAGCCCAAGTTGGTTTGGAAGGAAAAATTTAAATTTCATTAGTGGACAGTGTCATATGCCAACTTAATTATTAGCCTGAAAAAGTATTAAATTTTGGACTGGATATTTAAATTATTGAAATGGTACTGTGATAAGGCCTGAAGGTGACAAGAACATTCTCTTTCTCTCTTCTCTTTTCTCTCTTCTCTCTCTCTCTCTCTCTCTCTCTCTCTCTCTCTCTCTCTCTCTCTCTCTCTCTCTCTCCAAATTACTTTGATTCAAATAGAAAAAATTCTGCCTTATACTGTGAAAGTGATGTGTAGTCAATAGACATTTTAGATTTTGGTTTTGGAGTTTTTGGTCTTTTTCCTGGGCTAGCCTTATGTAGTGTGATACTCTCTGATTAGCTACAGTAAGCCACAACTCCCAGTAGCCATGTGATCATGTGGGAAAACACCTGGATCTCTATAGTGCACTGTGTTTCCAGAGGTGTTTTAGATACAGATGTTCAGTAAATTAAACTAAATGCTAAACACTCTTCCCTAAAACAAGCTTTGTGGGGGATAATTTTTTCCCAGCTGAAGGGTAGTGTGAGTATTCTGAGAACAACAAAGTTGGCTTGCCTTAGCAAAGATGCTCCCAACTTAGCTATATTAATGTATTTTTCTACTGATTTTCAGTTTTTGGAGTGTTTTACTAAAACATAATCTTATCACATCCAGAGTAACTACATTTGTAATATGTACGATGACCTGGGAGAGTTAGCAGCCCACCTCACAGAATCCCTTGCATATATAGAACAATGGACAAAAGAAAGAAGCAGCTCCCCCCCCCCTTTTTTTCAGTCTTGAGTTCCTTGTGACCAATGAAACATGCTTTTACACAGTCAATACGTAGTACACAATTTTGAATGCTGTGTTAGTAGTTAAGATTATAACACTGGTGCTTTTTCATACCCAGAAAGGATTTTCATGACCACTTACAGGTATACAATGGCCTATTCAATGATGCTCTTCTGTGGTGATTGGGCATTTGGGTCATTTCAAGCAATTCACACTTACACTCAGAGCCATTGTGGTGCACAGGACCTTGCAGGCCAACTAGAGCAGGAAAGCAGAGCTCCAACTTCTTGTGTTTTCATAAACCATTGGATGAAATGAATATAACTACTCACCCAGGGGAAAAAGGCCTGAAAATTAGATTTTCAAAATAACTCAGGCTTCTTTCAAACCATGGGCTGATTGTCCCACTCGACTGTACTTTTCAGAATGATGCTAGACAGGAAATGGGAGGTGTCTGCAGCCTGCTCAGGACAGGGCTACCAGTCCTCCAAAGAGCACTGCTATAAGACTGAGGAGATGACAGATGCTGTTTCTTTTCAGTGAACAAATAATCTAAATTTTCATGATTCCAAGGCAGTACTTTCTTCTAGAAATGTACTATTCACTCCGAAGACTCAGATTATTTTTTATTTGAATTTTAGAGTAATCTGACTAATAAGAAAAAAAATCTCTTCATGCAGGAAGGGAAACTGAGGCTCGAACTTTCCTCCACTCACTGTATTTGTAGAGAAAACCATTTGAGGAGTAAAATCTAGGTATAATCACTTCTATGATGCATCTTCCTATATTTGTATATGTTATATATACATATACTTGAGATGAGATAGAAATATATGCTCAACGCTATTGACAATACTCTGACATGTACTACAGAGATATAAAACCTTGGCACTATGATAATCTAGGACCAAAATGCTTGGCTTGGATAATGAAGGAATGCAATGTGATCTAATTACATTGGTGTATTCCAAAGCTACAATTCTTCAAATTCTTAAGCTTTAAGTCAGAGAAGTGTGTTTAGCAATTAGGAAAGCTTAGTGAAGTATGGCAGGGAGAGGTGGAGGGGTGGGGAAGGAAGGAGGGATGGAGGAAGAGTGAACAAGAGAGCACTTGAGTAGGCAAAAGCACAGGAGAGAGCTACCAACTATCAACGTGCTTTTTGAGACAGACTCTATTTCCTTCCCTTGATAAATACAGTGATCTAAAATCTGCATTATTCAAAGATGGAGTGAGTAATACTAGGGCACTGTCAGGGACCATTAGAAAGGGAAAACTTCTTGGAGGGATTTATGAGTCTTTATTTTTAAACTTGTGCACCTGACCTCTTCTCTTTGAGAAAAACACTTCCAGGACTACATTTGACTGCTTTGCTGCATGCTGCTTTGTTATGTGTTCAGGTCAGTGCTGCTAAGAAATCCTGCTGTCTCTGGTATAAGAGGCAATGGGATATAGAATCATCAATGGTAGAGTGGGAGAATAAATGGAAGGTTATTTGTTGCCTTCTGTCTATGGAAACAAATGCTGAATTTTACCCAATAATATGTTCCTTGTGTAGCTGAATCTGACTTCACCGGTGGATGTAACCAGAGACCTTTAACCCCCAATTTACTGTAAGCAGTTGTGGACAACAAAGAGCACTCCGGGATTGACAAGGGGTTCTTCTGGAATGAATGTAACCCAAAACCCATCACAGAATTTTATTAGAACCAGAGAAAGCAACAAAACTATTGGTTATGACTCCAAACAAGTTAAAGAAAACCCATATTCTTTGGGGATGGATATACAGTTGCTGTGGGAAACAGACCACATTGAGTTATTAATTTACTTATTTTTACATTTTTATTCTCTGAGAGCAGAAGGAACAACTGAATATTATCCACTCCCTCCCCCAACATTTCAGGCAAATGAGTTAACATTTATCCAAGTACAGAGCACTTGTTTCTTTAAACCCAACAAACAACATTCTAACTTTGTAGAATGCAGTATTTCTTTAACTTATTTTCTTCCTGGCATTATCCATGTGCTTTGTTCTTTTTAAAGGGTTAAGATAGTGTCTTATGAATGAATGAAAAAGTTATACACTGAGAGTCATAATCCTAGCTGTTTTCAATTTGGGGGAATGGATGTAGCCTCAAGGGACGTTCATAGCTTCTTCAAGACTCAGTGTGAGTCTTGGGGTAGTGATTATATTGTAAAGAGCAGTCATAGGAGTTGTGGCTTGTCCTGTTCATTTCACAGATATGAAAAAAAAATGTTATTGAGAGACATGTTACACTGTACACATTGAGGGCTTGGTGGGGCTAGCCTCATCTAGAGGCAACTTGACAGGCTTGGTGTGCTCCACAGTGCTTCCTTCTCTAAGAATGCCTTCTTCAGAACACAACACATTTAGTATCTTCTTCCATTCCTCACTTTCCAGTTATGGACTTCATTAAGTTTTGATAGTTTCTTGTCTTATTACTCAACTCTGTAGCTGAAGGTTTTCCTGTGTTTGCCCAGCACCAAGGACCCCACAGCCGCTTATAAAATAATCACTAAGAAACTTACATTAATTAAAACTTCTTGGCCATTAGCTCAGGCTAACTATTGACTAGCTCTAATTCTTATTTATGTTTAACCACGTGGCTTGGTACCTTTATTCAGTTCTGCCTTTATATCTTATTTCCTCTGTGTCTTGCTGGTGACTCCTGACTCCACCCTCCTGTTCCCAGAATTCTCTTCTCTGCTTGTCCCACCTATACTTCCTGCCTGGCTACTGGCCAATCAGCATTTTATTTATTTTTAACCAATTAGCGCAACATATTCACAGCATACAAAAGTGATATCCACAGCAGAACTCCAATTGACTTATCATAAAAATCTCCTATACTTTTTTCGTATGTTACCTAATATATGTTCCCATGGGAGGGAGGAATGTTTTGATGTTCAGAATGTATAGGAACTATCATAACATAGTTTCCGGAAGCATGTTGATTTCTAACCCACCACAAATACAGCAGTGGAGGTTTATTTTAATTCTATTATGGAAACATGCATTATGTAATCATAAGGCTTTACTTTGTATATTTGTTTGGTCAGTTAGAATTATAACTCTCTAGGCTAGGTGCTGAATTTCCTAAATTTATAAGTAAATTTAATAAAGATATGTGGACTTACTGAAGGTTCCTCCTCTTCCTCCTTCTCTCCCCCATTCTTCTATTCCAAATCCAGCCACATAGCACTTCTCATGGGATACATAACACACAGAGCCACCCAAGCACATCCTCTTACATACTTGATAAGTTCCTCCCTGACACAAGTCAATGAAGACAGCAGAGGGTCATATGCATGTGGGGCTTCTGGCAAACATGATTATAGAAATAGTGACAAGTGGATTGAATGCAGTGAAGAGTAAGTTGAGTGCTATGTGCTTATCTCTCACCGGTTAGGCACAGATTGCTAATGTGTTTATGAATATTATATAAGTTAATTGAAATACAAAAGATGGCCAGGCATTAATTAGGTAATCTAGGATGGGGAAAAAGCTCAAATGGAGAATTTACTCAAACTAGAAGATGGAATACTTGATTGCATCTTCATGAGACGAATAGAAGTCAAGTGTGGCTAGAGATGAAGTCATAGGGCTGGGTTTGAGGGAATGCTGAAGGGATGGGTCAGGCATATGGTCATGTCAAAGAGCAATGGGAGGCACTAATGCACTAAAGATTTGAATTATCAAGAAGAGACTGAACTTTAAAAAAAATCCCGTATAGTTCTGTGAATCTCATAAGCAAGTGCACAGACTTGAAAAGGTAACTGTAGTGGAGCCAGATGTGCTGGTGGTCCTGACTAGGATAACAAGGTGCAACAAAAGAAGATGGAGACAAGTGGGTGGATCTGAGAAATGTTCAGTGAATACAATTAATCACTTATCAATGGCTTGTTCTGTGTGGGAAAATGACAAAAACATGATTGAAGATTAGTTTGGGGGGTTTGAATTTTTAACAAGTATTGGATGATAGCATCATACATCAGTTTGGGAAGGAACAGATTTGGGGTATGGTAGTCATAACTACCTGACATTTATTGGGTATTTACTATCTACTAGTGACTTTTCTGTTTTACAGACATCTACATATTTAATTTACTAGTAAGCGTTAGAGTTTAGGATAGCTCATGTAGTCTTCCCATAGACATATAGCTTGTCCCTAGAAGGACTAAAATGGCAATAGAGATGTTCTGATTCCAGAAGCTCCTAGTTTACCTTTTTCCCCCATACCTGAGGACTTATTTATAAAGAAGGAATAAAACAGAAAACATATAGTTTTAGAGTTCAGAAGCACAATATGAACAAGAGACATAAATTGGGAAATTGGGAAGTCATCTTATTAGTCAACCTAGGTTGTGCAATTTCAGTAGTTTCACAGAATAAATGCATTTTTTTTTTTTGTTTTGCTCACACCCTTCGTGTACTGATTCAGGAATTTTTATTCTTCTAGCCAATATCTTTACTACTTCTTGGTAACTTCTTGGCATCCTTTATTCCTTTCTTTGTCTTCAGGTAGCTGATAGACTGAAATAAAGAGGGTAGAGGATTTTAATGCCAAGACTAAAGGGGATAAGCATTATCTTCTAAATTACAATGGCCAGTGCAATTCATGTGGTCCTAACTGGCCACCCACATTTAGGAATAGGGGTTGAAGGAAAATAAAGAGATCTCCCCAAAACATATGTAATGATTCAAGCTACAGAGTGAATGAATACAGAATTAGAAATGTGGCTGAGGTCAGAGAATTGACAAGATCTTTATGGTAATGATGATGATTAATAATAGCTAAAACATTTAGAGCACTTAGAGTATTCCAGGCTTATATGCATATATTAATTCCTGCAATCCTTATAAAAGCCCTTTGATGTAATGGTACTATTATATCTTTTAATATAGACCAAGGAGTAAAGAGCAAGTAAATAACTCTCTCGAGGTCACACAGCTACTAAGTGGCATAACAAGAATTTGAATGTAGGGCGTCTGCTTCCAGAGTCTGCAAGTTTAACTGATGTCATATGCTACATAATTATTAACTTCAAATACTTGAAAAATGTCACATTAATATGTAAGTATCTTTGCTATGAGTTCCCGAGGGATAGGATTATAACTAACAAATGGAATGTAAATGATGGCAGTGCTCAGCCCAGAAGAAGGAAGTGCCTTCTAAAAGAAGCTGTCTAACGGAAGCAAACTGCAGCCTGAGATAGTATGATCTTCATCAGTGGAGGTACCCAAGCATAAGAAGAGAAAACCCCTGATAAGGATGCTACAATGGAGACCCAAGCATCCAATGAGTGCTTGAAGGAGATAACAGCTATTCTTCTTGAATATTCAAGAGTCAGAAAGTTTTGAAAATACATGTTTGCTGAGACTTCCTACTGAATGTAAAGCTTTCTCAATTAATGACTTAAGGTAAGTTCTAGAGCCTGTATCTTCCAAGAACTGGGCCTGAAGCTAGAAGAAGAAAGGTGAGTGGTGGCACAAAAGAACCATTACTAGCCCTTGAAGCTCTTGTGGTTTATTTAGAAAGCCAAGGCCCATGGTTGTGAATTAACAGAGATCTGCCTGTAGAATTCTAACCTGGAGATGACCAAATGATTTGTACATGGCAGAGGTCTCTATTTTGGCTCAGATACACTGGGCCTCTATTGCAGAAGGCTAGGTCTTTACATTTTCAAGGTGGTTCCCCAAGTTTATCACTTTTCTGAATAAATAGGTGTGCTCCATAAGCCAACTGAACTTTCTCATTCAGTGCATTGAGGCTACCAGTTTGCATTCCTCACTGCTGCTGCTGCTTAGGTGACTACTCCCTGGGAACCACTGCTTTAACACAGGCTTCTGGTTCAACATCATAAGCCTTTGTTTATGTGTCTAGCTTCTCCTTGCTTATCTTTTTATTACTCTGATCTAAGCCACTGTGTGTTCCTTGAGAAAGTTTTACGGAGGAAACGCATTGAAAGAAATAAAGGTTTTCTAGAAGTTCAAAGGGGAACAGAGACCATGGGAATCTCTCACAAGAGGAATCCCGTGTTGTCACCTTTCACACGGCTGGAAGCATGATTCATACAAAGATATGTCTATCTTTCTGAAAAGCGACCACAGACATGACAGTTTTGTGAGACCATCAGGATGGTCTTCTTGTCCCCTCTTCTTCATAATTTTCCTTTCTCTTTAGATGGTTACTGCTGCTCCATGGAAGGAAAATAGTCTTTCTTGTGTACGGAATGCAAATTGCCTCTTCTCGGAGTCTGCTCCCTTCGGACTGTCTTTGGATGAACTTTGCAGTCTTCACTGAAGGGGGAACCCTTCCCCACTGTTCTCTGGGAAAGCCGCCCCTTTGAAGTCACAGCTGGCTTGACTAAACTCATTTCCTCCCTCCACAATGTGCCTCTGATGCAGTGTTGGCTGAGGCTCCCCCTCGCCGGCTCCTGCCATTGAACCAGACCCAAGTGCAATGTTTAATGTGAGTGTTTGGCTTGGCTTAAATTTGGCCAAATCATCTGTACTTCGTTTCATTTGAAAGCACTACTTTTTTTTCTCCCCTTTTCTTTCTCAAATAGTTCATTCCAGATGTTTTTGATTTGTCTTTCTGTGGTCCACTCCACCCAGTTCCTAAATCAGTAAATCATTTTCATGCTTCTTCTAAAATCAAGCAGAGAAGTGCTCAATTAGGGAGAGCAACTGATTATAGGTTTCTTAGGACTCACACTTCAGGCTCCTTTCTTCAGGAACTACCTTTCCAAGGTGGAAGAAAATGTGATTGAGAACATGCAGATTCTAACTTCTTAGCATTCAGAATGGGAAAGTAGATAGGATAGTGACATGTGCATAAGTACATCCAAACTCATTTACTCTTTCAGGGCTTGATGGTGCTGTTGCTGTTTGAATGCTTTCTGTGACTCAAGTGCACATGGAGACACCCATTCTATGAACTTGTACGTATCCTTAAATAATAGAAATATTAACATATGATGCTCAAGGTCTTTCATTCTCTACTGTCCTCATGTACCCTTCTTAGCACTTTGATCATGAGGATGTAGGCAAGGATAAACAGAGCCAAGATGTGGAAAATGTTTGCTTTACTGTCATCATGAGGAGTAAAGGCCTTAGGGGAAAGTCCTAGATCTGATAAACTAGGGAACTCAGAAGGAGAAAATCAGCACATACTCTGAGTTTCTCTGCATTTAAGAATTTGCAAAGAGAGTCTTAGATGCAACTAGATACTGAGGTAAGAAGAAAAATGGAGAAAAAAGTTTTAAGGTGCTGGAGAGATGTCTCAGGAGTTTAGAACACTAGCTGCTCTTGCAGAGGACCCAGGTTCAATTCCCAGCACCCACATGCTGACTCACAACTCTCTGTGATGAGAATTCTGTGGGTATGACTCTTGTTGTCCTCTATTGGCACCAAGCATGCATGTGATACATATACATACATTGAATACAAACAGAACACTCATATACAAAACTAAATAATAATTTAAATAAGTAAATAAAATGAAGAAACAAATTCTTTGAAATAATTTTAAGAAATTTTGCTGTGTTGTGAATGTAATTTCTCTCTGACAAATTTGACCTACATTCCTTCTCAAGAATTTCTTAGAGATGACATGTGTTCTCTTCTGAACTTGATGTTAAAATGAGACTTAATGTTCAGAGTACACCAATAAAACTTTATGCTACTTACTTGATTTTATCCTGTTATTCATTTATTATATGATACCAGATTATAAAAGTATGCAAATAGTGTTTGGGGGCATTCAGATGCTTATTTTTTTTTTTAATTTGGAAAAGAGAGTTCTAGTTAGGTTAGTAACTTAAACTTCTGTGTACCATCCCTAACAATGAGCACAGTGCATATTCAATTTTTTAGGATCTTGATTAGATACTGACAATCATTTAAAGTACATATAGTGGAAACACTTGAAATTGATGTAGCAAAGGAAGATGACTCATGAAATGCAATAAAACATAGATTCATTTTGGTCATCAGATCTGATGTTACTATTTGATTTCTGAGATCAGTTGCCCAGGCCACTGGTGGAAAATGTTGGCAGGTTGAACTGTATTTTTGACATGATTGGCTATAAGCAAACATCTGATCATTTTATGTTTCAGAAATTGATAACTCAGGAATATCCAGTCAGTATACGATTCGACATGTCTGAATATTAATGTTTTAGTCTTCGTTCAGTGGTAAGGCCTCTATTCCTATGCCTCTCATTAGGTTGGGAAATTTAGATGCCTAGATTATGCTTAGGAGAATGCAGTCCAATTAACCTACACCCCCGTCCCTCTCTTTCTTTTGTCTGTACTATTTTATTTGCTGACCTATGGTCGTAAGCTTTTATGATCAAATTCAGAAGTGAGATCATTGGTGTTTGGTTTATTGTTGGCTTCTTTCTCGAACTTGGTTAATGGAGTCAGCTAACTCATTTTCTGATGGACATTTCCTTGAAGCTTTGAAGCTTCCCTGGATGAATCTCTCTAATCATGACTCCATGGGCAGGTCTACATTTTCACTTACTATGGCCCTTACCAACACTCCACTCATTTCTGGAAGTTTCATGAAACATATAGTATATGGATCCTTTGGCTCTCTAGTAGAAGCTCCCTTTGTCAGGACCCCTAACTGTATATCCATTCTCCCCAATGAAGCTTTGTAGAAGAAGGCTGCAGGTCACAGAAAAGGGAGTTTAGAGAGCTCCCTACAAGACTCTCCAGTACATCTGCCTCCCATGTTTATGTCCTGCTGTTTTTTATCTATCTATTTATTTACCAATTGATTAATTAATTAATTAATTAATCTAACTGACTGGATCTAAATAATTCTGCCTGTATGTACATGGTCATTGACTGAAGAATAGACAATTTACAAGTGGCCACAGCCATAACAAAAGAGAGTCTCCTTACCCACAAAGCCATCAGCTTTCAGTAGCTCCTCCCCTCATGTAGCTGGGTCCCTAACTTTTTAAAATGGGTTCTTCAGTTTTACTTCTTCAGTTTACAGGTTCACAGAACTTTTGGAGATACACAAGCAAAGCTGACTTTTTTAAGATTCAGCAATTGCTAAGTCTCACACAAGACAGTCATCCGTGAAAGTGCAAATGAGGGGTGACCACTGCTTATGGATGGACGCCTTAGGGAAGTTTTCAGAGGGAGAGAGGAACTTAGCTGAGCTTTAGAAAATGATTAAGCTTTTATGGAACCGGAAGGAAAGGATGACCGATTATCTCAGGTAGAGCAAGGAAGAATTATTGATCACCTCCTCTTGCTTTTGAGCTTGGTAAATGCTATAAAAAGGATGAAAAAATCAACTTTGGAAATATTTAGCAATAATTAAAATGAATTTGCCTATGATGCAGTAATTCCTCTTTAAGATAAATGCCCTAGGAAAATTTTCACATATCCACATACAGAAACATCAGCACATTTCTAACAGTACAGTCTGCAGTAATGAAACACAGGAAACTATCTAAGCACTCATCATCGATATATGCAATATGTTGACCCTCAGGATAATACAATCTGCTACAATGAGATGAATAACCCAGTAACACATCTTCTGTTGGTGTGAGGAAACTTGTTGGATACTTGAAATATTTGTGTGGTTTGCAGATAGAGAAATCTTTCAAAAATATTGAACTTAATTGCTTGTGAGAGTACATACTGGGACATGTGACTTAGCCCCAAACCAAATGGGCCTTCTCTTGAATTAACTTCACCATCCATGACAGATATTTTTTGTGAAAAAGGACCCGAGGAGAGAGCATGAAACATGTCTCAGGTTAGTCATCAAACTGAGACTCACTTATTCTCCACTCTACTCATCAAATACACTTTTTTGTATGATGAAAAAGAGCGTTTCCCCCCAATATTTCTGAGAGAACAGACATTTCTGTTATATGTGGTCCATCTTTTTCTTTCCTAGGCTAAAATCCCAAGCCTCCAACTTCTGCTTATGCTATTTAAGTTCCTTAAAAGGTTTGTTAATATCATTGTGATGCATTCACATCACCATGTTTAATCTGTCCTGTAAACTGATAACTGTGATCAGACTTCAGAATAGTGTGTGGTACTCACTTAGAAAGAGAAGGAAGCAAGTAGCTTTTGAGTGTCCATCATGAGTAGCCATGTGCAAAGGCAAGCACTAATGAGGCTCTTCTCCAGCTGGTGCCCTGAAAATGCAGTCCCAATAACAAACAGAATTGTGAGACAGAGGAGCCCAATCAAAGAACCTGGGTTAGTAGCCTAGCACAATGTACCAGGAAAATACTAGAAAGCTAATAAAATTAGCAATTTTTAGTTAATACAGGAATTGCTTCTATGTTAGACTTTTATGAACAGCATATTTTCTCTTAATTTGTTACTTGTAGGACACTTGAAGAGGTTCTGCGTGAAAAGGCATTTAAAGTAGTTGGCTGGCAGAGTCTGGGGGCACAAAGTAGTACTGGCTCCAAGGTCAGGAGCAGACAGCAATGAAGATGTGGGAACAAGGAGCTGGGGATATAGTTTAGCAGCAGGACGCATACCTTAGAAGTCATACACTCTAGGTTTCATCCCCAGCATATAAATCAAAGAAAAGGCCATTGGATGAATGGAGATGAATTACCACATTTATCTGGTTGCACCTTGAACAGGTAGTCAAAGACAGCAAGTGGGGTTGAAGTCAGGGATCCTACTGAGCTTTCCATCACCAACATTCTCTGGAGGACCTACAAATGAAGACAGTAGTGGTCAGAAATCATCAGTTGCAGTATCTCGGTGTTAGAGTACATTAAAACTTTTTTTTCTCATTCAGATAAAACAACAACAAAAAGGAAATCATGCTTTTTATTGGTGTAAAAACTTACTATGATTTATCTAAGTATGCTGTGATGCCTTTACAGATATTTCAGTCTAGAAATAAAATTCAGTAGATCCAGCCGGATCAAACAGATAGGGCCCATGGCCAAGGCTGGTAGCTAGATGATAAAGGCTTTGACTGGGATTACCAACTAAATATTTTTGAGATTTTAGAGAAGGTTGCATAGTGACTGTGAGTTTTACTTTAAAATTCTACCAACCTTGTGGATAGTTTTATACCTACCCATCCCCCCTACACCTATATATACTCATTTCTAAATGAACATTACCTTTTCTTTTTAAGGGTTGTTCAAAGACTTCAAAGCTGAGTGCTCAAGGCTCAGCAGAATTTCCCAGCCATGTAGCACTGAGAGTTCCAGTCACAAGTACTGAAAGAGGAATGTCCTTTTAGCATTTCTCTGTTCCCATTGCAGCCTTGGAGAGGAACCCAGGGGAAGTCATTACAATATTTCAGAACTGCCTACTAAGTTTTACTTTTATCCTAGTGGTGGGTAGGCTTGAATTATTCTGCTGAACACATCTGCCCTGAATTTGCATGTGTAATGAAAATGATTCTTTGTTAAATGTTTTTGTTAAATTGTATTTAAATTTTTATTTTGGAATTTTCTGTTGTGGTCAGGATACACACTTTTCTAATAGGAACTCCCTTATGAAAAAAAATATGGATAACCCATAGTGGGTGTCTGTTAAGGGAAAGAGCAGCAGACTAGAAACACCACTGTATATAATTTCAGCAATTTCCAGCTGTTGGGAGGAAAAAGATGATTGTCATTAAAACAAAATGCACACTGAGGTGTAGATAGTAACAAATCCTAACTGTGCAATCAATGGGTTTTAGATATTTACATTCCATATTATGTATTATATATAGAATATTTTCTGTATCCCAGAGGGATCCCTTCTGTCTCTTCCTAATTCCACACTTCTACTGTCTACTCCTCTAAATCAAGGAACAGAAGCTTTGACTTCACCACAGTTTGTTTTAGTTCTTGGATTTCACATAATTGAATTATACATTGTGTAGTCTTTTGTGGTTAACTTTTTTCCCTTATTCATTTGTTGTTTTCTCTGTGAGATTCAAGGTGATGCTGCTTATAGCAGACACCCCCATTTGTTGTTATATAGTGTTCCATGATGTGATTATTCTGTAATTTATCAATGCTACTAAATATTGGACACTGGATTTTTGTAGCTTTTAGCTATTTTGATTACAACTGTTTTAATCTTCTTATATGGTGAATGGAGCCCAACAAAAGAGAAAGCCTTCAGGGCTGTATAAAATGGCTTTCAACGTGGGCTGCATGATCCATTTTCAACGGTCTTTGAATGCTCAATGCCAGGGTGGGGGATGCTATTTCAGAGCCTTTCTTGTGTTCCTAGACGACACTTCAAGGTCCTTCAGGTTTTAGAGTGAAGTCTTACAATCCTCCATACTAACTGAACATTTGGTAAGCAGTTCTTAGTAAAATCTGAATACATGACCATATGCCACCAAGTTACTTTACATTTGGAGCTATCCACCATGTATTGAGTGATATCTGCCCCACCAAACTGTAAAACTTGGTACATACAGCAAGAGAGAGAAATACAATAGACATGACAGGACATAATCAAGTCTCGAAAACACAAGTAAGTTATAGGAAGAACCAGCTCTGGTGCCCATGATTTCTATGCAGATTATGCTGCCTTTTCTTTTCCAGCTTGAAACACTGGTATTTTGGGAGTTCTTTAGGATCAGTTGATAGAGAAGAGAAGAATAAGGCTTACAAGTAGTTCTCTAAGATAAGCCAGTGCCACTTGCAAATGCCCCACTCTGGGCCATCCCTGAAAAATATGATGAGGGTAAATCATCTTAGTGGTCAGAACTTCATGGAACTACACATGATAGTTCATCCTGATTAAAAAGATTTGCAGCCAGACATGTAATTATTTATTAAGCCAATGGTTTAGCTGGATGGTCAGGGAGTTAGGAAGTAACATTATTGGCAGGTGATGATTAGGAGCTCTCAGAAAGAAGCATGGGCTTTTATTTCCCAAGGATGGCCTTGTCATGGCCACTGCTGAATGCCTAGTCTCTTAGTATCAGAGACTGCTCAGTCCCTGATAAAGCACCATTCCCTGTGGTGATCAACTAACTGACTTATGACAGGTTCATCACCTTGGACTGCTTTACCATGGAATGGGAAGTATTTTCTTCTTACTGAAATAGATGTGCACTATGGATATAGACTTTCTTTCCTTATGCACAGCATTTTTGTCCAAATTATTATCAGTGTAATTGTGGAATGTCTTATCTGTCCACAGCATATATTTTATACAGCATCAACTCTGATCAAGAAACCCATTTCACTGTTAAATAACAGTGGCAAAGGGCTCTTGCTGACAGTGTCCATCAGCTTTACTGTGTTCCTTGATATTCTCAAGTAGCTAGCTTGATAGAGTACTGGAATCACTTTTGAAGTACTGAATCACTCCTTAATGGCACCAGTTATGAAGTAATATTTTGCAGTTCTAAGGGAGGATTTTCCAGAAGATTGCAAATTCTCAGATCAAAGTATTAGATGCTTTCTTTTCTTTACTGTTTCAAAATACCTGATAAAGAGCAACTTAAGGGAAGTAATATGCATTTGGGCTCATGGTTTAGGATGGTATAATCCATCATGGCAAGGAAAGCAAGATGTATCTCATGGCAGCAGAAGCTTGCAACTGGGACTCCTTCCATCTCAGAAGATCGGAAAGCTGACATCAAGGTAGGTTGGCATTCCTTTTTCTGTTTTCATTTAGTCTGTGACTGAGGACCATTGAAGAATACCACTCACAACAGAATGGACCTTCCTTCCTCAGTTACATCTTTCTGGAACTATGCCCCAGGCATATAAAGATGTGTATCCCCAGTGATTCCAAATTCATACAAGGTGCCAAGGAAGATTAGTCATCACAGGTTCACTTTTGTCAACTTGACACCCTAAGATATCACTTTAAAATCACAACACCCTACTGGTGGTCCTCAAAGCCTTATTGCGATGTTAATACAGACTGTGTGCCATCAGTTTGTAAGAGTCAAAAAGCTGTCAACACAATTCAAAAGCCCAAAGTCTCCTAAGAGTCAAGACAAACTCTTAGCCATATTCCACTAATAAAACTACATATTTCCAATATACAGAGCAGACATCCCCATTCCAAAATTGAGGAAGTTCATTCCCGTTCCAAAAGAGAAGAAGAAGAGCAAGAGTGAGGAATGATGGGGGTCAAAGCGAGACTGGAACCAAGCACTGCAAACACTAAACTTGCATGTCCATGATGAGTACATAAGATTTGAAATGACATCAGCTGGGCTTTAATAGCCTGGATCGTACCACTCCTCTGGTTTTTCTGATTTTAGAACACAGCTTTTCTTAGATTAGCTTTCTTCAGTGACTCCTACTTTTTTCAGAGAATGTCTCAGTCTTGGGATCACAAGTTATCCTAAGGTCTCCATTGCAGCTTAGACTTCACAACTTCATATAATACCCTCTAAGAGGTCTCTTTCAAGAAATCTAACCCTGCCACATATTGTGCGGTCTCAGCATCTTTTTGAAACTTTGATGCAAGCTTCAACTCTTGGAGTTTTATGCCTTGAAACAAACATCGTGTGGGTGTTACTGTTGTCAGCTCCAGCCCCTTCTACCATAGCTTCGAGGAATTTTGCATCTCATTGGCCAAACCTATGAAAAAATTCCTTAAGCAGTTTTAAAAAAGTTATTTATTTATTTGTTTTGAAATTACAAAATTTCTCCATTCCCTTTCCTCTCTACAAACTCACTCTTGCTCTCGTTCAAAATCATGACCTTTTAAAAACAATTAATATTTGGTGTGTGTGTATGTGTGTGTGTGTGTGTGTGTGTGTGTACCTAAATACATGAACACAACTTAGTCTGTATATTGTTACTTGTGTGTAAGTTTTCAGGACTGACCATATGATTTTGGATAACCAGTTTTTGTACTCTTCCCTGGAGAAGACAGTTTCTCCACATCTCAGCCTTTCATACTTGCCTGTTGTTCTTTGTGTAGGGTTGAGGCCTTCATGTCTTCCCCCACCTACTTTAACATGTCTGTTTTTCTTGTGCTCGTGCAGATATAGTTTCATCAACCCTGTTGGTGAGACTTTGTGAGCATAGCTTCTGATATTACTAGGAGACACAATCTCATAGCATACTCTCTGATCTTCTGGCTCTTACAATGTTTCTGCTTTCTGTTCCATAATGTTCCTCAAACTTTAGGTACAGGAATTGTTTTGCAGATGTATCCCATGGTAGCTGTTTTTGAGCAGAGAACCACTTCACTGGTGTACCGGATTCAGACTCTCTCCTTTCAAATGCATTTTCACTGTCACCAACTAGAGCCTTTGCTTGGTGAGATCTTGTCCACATTTCCTAAGGTTGCAGTGCAAAATGTAAGTTTTTTCCTTAACTGGATTTGCCTTCTAAGTCTCAGTACAGGCATTGAGCAATGGCCACACTATAGGCTAAGCATTATGTGGTCTTCAAAATCCCTCTGCCAAATAACTTGGTCCCCTACTTTTAAACTCAGTTTTCCAGGACTCAGGAATAATATACCATGAGTGTCTCATAACTGAAGTCCTGATAGTCTTTATTTTTCTGTGAAATCTTACAGGACAGGTTTCCACTGTCTGAATTTTTCTCAGCATTCAGTTTTTTTTTTTTTTTTTTTTTTTTTTTTTTTTTTTTTTAACCAACTTTCACCTAAATGGCCAATTAAACTCTGCTTCTAGCATTCAAGGGTTGATATGTTCTACAGGCCCAAACGATTCAAGATTCTCTCCACAAACCAGCCCCAAATGCCTACAAAGCACATGATATTGGATAGTCAAAGCAATTGTTCCACTTGGTACTGAGTTTCCGTACTAGTTACTCTTCTCATTGATGTGACAAAATGACTGACAGAAAACAACTCATGGGAACAATAATCTATTTTAGGTCATATGGTTTAAGAGGGTGGGGTGGAGTCCATCCCAACAAAGGCATGACAGAAGGGTTGACAGAATTTATGGCAGTGGGAGCAGACAGCTGGGTGTTCATGCATCTTGAAAGACCAGGAATCTTTCCTGAGGATCATGGCGTGATCTTCTTTTCATTCATTACAGGTCCCCAGCCTATAACATGGTTATATCTGCATTCAGGCTGGATCTTCCCTTCTCAGGTAGACCATCTGCTCTAACATATCAAAAGTTGTGAGTCCAAATCCACCCAAGATGAAGATTAAACATTCCAATAAACGTTCAACAAAGGTGCTATTCATCCCACAGCCAGGACACAATGGTTCAAAAATCAAGGTTGGATATAGAGAATGGAGTTGACCCTGCTCCTCTTGGTGACCCAATAGAAAAGTGTTTGCTTTATGTTTCTGTGCCCTCATCCTCTGCTGGTGTTGGAGAAGCTACCATGGGCTCTTTGTGCCTTTTTTTTAATCAGTGAAGAGAAGTTCCTCAAATTGCTGGTGTGAGTACTCTAACTGAAAAGGAGGAAACAGGACTGACAGTCCCCCAGGGAAATGAGGAAAGTATATCTGAAGTACAGATAATCACTGGAATTATATCTTGGCATTATCACACCAAGCAATTCAAGGCCATGGAAACTCATAACATTTCACCCATGGCCAAGATTATCTATGAACTCTTGCTTGAAATCAGTCTACCAGACAAAATACAGTGGCTTTCTCAGCGGCTTCTTCAGGGGAGGAGGGGAGGTAAGAAGAGGAGGAGGGAGGAGGGAAGAAATGTGAAAGAGAGAGAAAAAAAGGAGGAAGAAGGAAGGAGGGAAAGAAAATGAGGAATAGGGATGGTGGAGGGAAAGAGTGACTATATGTTTTTATAACACATAAAGCTATAGGGCTGTCTTTCAAGTTTTCTTTTGTTAGGAGAAGATGGGGCAGGCTTTGTTCTTAGACAAAAAATATTTGGGACAGGGGGACACTGAGTCTCTAACCCCTCTTCCCTAAGCATCTTCTCCTTGTCTACTGCCCTCTGGCAGAGATACAGTTTACATATAATGAAGTTACAATGAGGATGTCAAGTGCAATGGTAGAACTTACCTGTAAATAATCCCATTGTCTCAATAGTGACTCCAACTATAGATAGAGCTAGTGTTATTGTTGCTCAGACATGGTGCAGAAAGGTACCAAACTGGTAATGGGGATTAGTGAAACAATTGCATAATGCAACATCAATGCTATTTTTTTCTAAATGTTTAGACTGTACCGTTATAGATAACAGTGTCCATTTAGACTGTTTACATTTTAGGTTTTGTATGTAGCTGGAGTTTTTCTGTGTCCCACCTGGCCCATGGTCAGGACAAATATCTCTCACCCACCAGTCCTGCAGCTGCTTGGACCCAAATAAACAGACACTTATATTATAAGTGTATACTTATAAACTGTATGGCCATGTCAAGCTTCTTGCTATCTAGTTCTTATATCTTAAATTAACCCATTTCTATAAATATATAAGTTGCCATGTGTCTCATGGCTTACCAGTATCTTTACATGTTGCTTCTCATGGCAGCAGTGGCTGGCAGCATCTCCTGACTCAGCCTTCCACTTCCCAGAATTCTCCTCTCTGCTTGTCCCACCTATACTATACCTCCTACCTGGCTACTGGCCAATCGGGATTTTATTTATCAACCAAATCAGAGCAACACATTCACAGCATACAAAGTGATCGATATCCACAGCAGGGGTAAAACTATGTTTGATGATTCAGCTTCTAAAACTACATCACCAGTACTAATAAGAAGCTGGGCACAGTTGAAGCAAGAGGATTGCTGTGAGTTTAAGTTCAGCCTGAGCTTCAAATAAAGAAGTAAATTAAGTAGCAAACAAGTATTTACAAGTTACTGTCACGAATTTGTGGCTGCCTTGTAAAGGAAAAAATAATGTCAGTTAAGGTTTCATTAGGAACCAGGTTCTCTATTAAGGTGGTACTACAAATCATTATCTTATTAATTATTCACAGCTGTTCTTATACAAAGCTTGATGGGTTTGTGTCGTGAATATGTGCATAAGGTGGTCCTCCTAGTTATTCCAAATATCTAGTAGGATCAGCACGATGACATGCTGCCAGTGGAAAGCTTTAGGAAGCATCTCACCATTATATAGGGCTTTGGGGTATATTTTAATTATTTGGTTCCGTGCCTGAGTTAAGTGGGGATTTGGCAACTACCTGCTTTCAGATCAATGCAAGCATGGAAGACAGATAATTCAGGTCCCTGCAGGAAAAGCTACAGAAAACATTTTGTAATGTGAACTCAGGCATGGCCCTCTCCTTCTTTGGCTCTCTGCCTTATCATCTGGCGGAGATGGAGACTGGAGGAGATAATCTCCAAAGGCATCTGCCAGCTCTGATGTTTGATGTGTTTATCATTTTCATCCATTATTGTGACTGTTTCACCAGAGGGTACAAGGGACCAGGTTGACCCATATTTATCAAAGGGAGGTAACCAGTTCAGTGGAAGAAGTAATGAGGGACCACTATTTGAGTGACACTGTTTAAAGTAATCAATAAAAAAGTTGTTGAATAAATGAAGGCCTACACGTGTGGACGTGTAGATAAAGAAAGCACCTGCAATAAAACCGTCACATTTCTCTGCAAAGATGATTAATGTACCCAGCAGAGTGAAGTGCTTATATGAAAGATGTCTACTATAAGCAAATGCCGGTCTAGGTAATTTTTCTAAATTCTCTGATGTGATTGGTCCTGGTAATTGGCCGCACTTGCATGAGCATGGGGTGAAGACCCATGGAGCGTAAGTGACTCACAGTGGCTATGTCACTGAGGAAATGACTTCTTTCATTTCAGTCGTCCTCTGCTTTTTGGTTCCCCTGCAAAAAGATGGGGTTCCATGAGCCCATACCTAACTTTTCAGGCTGTTCTGAGGATTCCCATTCTGGTTCTGATGCCTGCACAGCAACCATGATTAGCTGCTGACCTGTGTCCCCAGCCTACCTTTCACCATTTTTTAAAGGAAGTCATAGTCCTTTTCAAACTGAATGTTTAGAAAACATCTGCTGATTATTCTCTGCTTTGCCACTGAAGTGTTTATGCAAAGGTCAAAGCAATAAGAAAGTCAATTAAATCTGCATAATTCATGATTTGAATGTTGCCAGAAAGGGTCTCTATGTCACCTGTGAGTTAGGGCTCCTGACTGAAGTCCAATTTGTTGTCTATGCAGATGTCTATCCATAAAATGTATTCAGTGTGAGTCAGGAATGTGTCCAGAGTTTGGCAGGTCTGAGAACCAGTAGATATTTTTGGAAATATGTTTTCACTTGAAATAGAATTACGTCTCTTTCCCCCTCCATTTTCTCCCTTCAACCCCTTTCAGCCACCTTCCTTCTAACCCCTTCCATACACCACCACTCTGAAATCATTAGGTTATTTTTCTTTGATTATTATTTACATACACACATATGTGTATACATATATGTATGTGTATGCACAAATATGTATAAGCACAACCAGCTGAGTTTGTTTTTGTTGTTTGTGTATATACATTTTCAGGTCCGATTGCTCTCCATTGGAAGGTCAGTTAAGGAAGCTCATTCCCAGCAGAATTTAATTCTTCTCCTCCCAGCAGTCTACTGTTCCTAAGGACACCTCACACTTAAGATGCAGGACTTGGATCATTGTAACTGGGCCTGATATGAAAGCCTCTTTCCTGAAGTCTAACTTTCATGGTTCCAGAAAATACTATCTAAGCTGTCAAGGGCAGGAAGCACTTAATAGTCCTACCAAGCTGCAACACCTACGAATGATAACTCTTTGCCAGCATGGCAAGATATGCATAATGGCACAGTAAGAGGCTCTCACATGTTGATGGCAACCAACAGATGTCCAACTGGATTAAAGACCTACTCAACAGGAAGGAAATCATGCCTGGTACTGGTAATCTAGTCAGCTTTCTGGGGCTAGTGAGGCCATTGTCCTTAGAAAAGAATCTACTACTGATGCTTTGCTACACCAGCATAATTCCTTATTCCATTATTAATCTTATCCTTATACATACAGCTAAGTATAGTTACAGCTCCAATCCTTCATCAAAGATGCCTCTCTTTATTGCAAATGTAGACCATCACAGAAAACCACAACTGGACACAATGAAGAGATCAATGGATCATGGGGAACTGAGCCCCAACAGATGTGTCTACATCATAATTCCTGCATCTATGGCTCAGGAAATAGAGTTAAAGAGGGGTCAGGAATACCAGGAAGTCTGCTGTGAAACAGTCTCTTCTATAAATGGCTGCCTGATCAAGACTGGAACAATGGCAGTATCAATAGACATGTTAACACTGAAGGGAGAAAATTTTGTGGGATTCCACCTTAGCTAACATTTAAGGTAAAAATTTCTTTCCTGATAATCATAGTATTCTATAACTAAATAGGTTATCATAGAAGCTAGTACATTTTCAAGTAGTTATGGTGAGTAGATAATGAGTGTTGGTTATTTAATGACTGAATTAATTAAATTCACTGACTTGGGCCAGTGAATGTTACCGATACAAATTATGAATACATATATGGTCTCACATACAGCCAAATTGAAAACTTGTAGCCACTTCCAAAATATTCTTTAAAAATATTTATTTAGTGGATAGAATAATTTGGGTAAAACTTTCTAAAGGTAAAATGTCATGTTTGAAATAAGTGATTCATTACAACTTATAGATAGAAAATATTTGCATTTACTTGAAACTTTTGAAATTATATTTTTTCTAAGATAATTAACCATTGGGGCCATATTGAAGAATGATTACAATTATTAAACACTCTGACAAAGACACAAATATTTGCAAACAAGTCTTTATTATGAGCTATTTGGTTTCAAAACTGTAGCTGATTTGAATGAGACCAAATAGGGCTCAGCTGGCTGGTTACTCATCATTGGTGAGGCCAGAGATGCATGCTGAAGTGCTGTGGTTTCAATCTTCATTCAGTAAGAATGTCATAGGGAGTGGAGAAGGGAAGGTTGGGGTCAGGCTGAGAGAAAGAGAGAGAGAGAGAGAGAGAGAGAGAGAGAGAGAGAGAGAGAGAGAGAGAGAGAGAGAGGCCTGTATCCATGCATATGTGCGTATGTATGTGAGAACATGTGTGTGTGTGTGTGTGTGTGTGTGTGTGTGTGTGTGTGTGTGTGGTAGATGCACGGATGTGTGCTCATAAATGTGTGTATGCATATGGAGGCCAGAGATGAACTTTGGGCATTATTCCTCAGGGCATGTACACTTTGATTTTAAGACAGGTTCTTTCAGTGGCCTGGGGCTTGTAGCTTTGACTTGTCCAAGTATCTATCTTACTGTGCTTCCCTGGTGCTGAGATCACATGTGCACCTCACCATGCCCAGCTTGTTTGATTTGTCATGTAGGTCCTGGGCATCAAATCTGTTCCTGATGACTGTGCAGCAAATACTTCAGCAGCTGAGATATTTGCCTAGGTCTATTTAATTTTCTCTTCTTTTTAGTTTACTGATTCCAAGAGGCTTCTTGATTTGTTCACTTCTGAATCCACCTTTGCTTTTTGCTTTAAAATGGTGTCATGAGTCACCAAAAATGAAACAAAAATAGTTAATTGCAAGTTATTATGGTAACGGTGATAACTTCTGCATGATAGATAAGGTAAAACCAAGGACAGGTCTAGAAGTCATCAGGAATTTATAGAACTGGGCTGGCTTTGAAAGGACATCTAACAATAAATGGCTAATGTCCCAAGCCTCTCAATCAGGCTGTTGGTCTAGATTGATGCTGTGGGTGTTTTTGTTTTGTTTTGAAACCCTCTCATCTTCTGGTATGATTTTATAGACTGTGCTGTGCAGAAGCAAAGCCAGTCATGAAATTCTGGAACGGAAGTCATTTACTGCTTTTCTCTGGAGAGTCTATTGATTCCTGTTAAAGGGGAGCCATATTCTACAACTTGCGTTGTAACAGCTTTTTTCTCCAGTGTATTGTTAAAGTTCAGGGTAGGTTTCATTTGGAATCCTTTGTCTTCTAATAACTGTAATGAGGCATCTTGAGAATGTGTTCCCTTTCCTTGCTTGTCTGTTCACTGAGGTAGAACCTGATGTGCTCCAAATGCCTCTGTGTAGGAAAGTGTGGTTTTAGAAATAGCATGTCCTTGTGCCAACACCCTGAACCTATCTTTTCAAACCAGCCAAGAAAACATTTACTGAGCATTTGAAATGAACCTTGTGTTATAGCTCCTCTCACTCTAGATTCACTTTACCTCCTCTCTCAATAGATGAACTACCACACAGTGGCTTGAACCAGATATTGAGGACCCACCCTTCAGCTCTCCCTTATGCCCACCTTCTGTAGTTCGGTAAGTACTGTTGCTCAGCCAGTTCTGGAAAAACAAACAAAATTAAATTCCTATTAGGAATATTTCCTTTTCTTCTATTATCCCCTTCATCAGTGACAAGATGCCATATATGTGTTTTACAGTCTTCTAATGTATGCCTAAAAACTTACTTTACATGTATTTACTAATAACACTTGATATCTTGCATATTAAGAAATAGGAATATGACATGCTATGTAAAATATTTTATAATTACAGTTTTAGCTTTATGATTTTTTTAAATGAAACAGTTCTTCACCTTGTGTCATTATAGTTGATTCTCATCTCTTTCTCTTGTTTTTCTGAAACTTTCTAGCCCAATAATAAGAAAACAGACTCCTCCCTCTGAGATCATTTTCTTTAATTGGTTCACTTCAGCATAAAAGTCTAGTAAAAGCGGAATTGCCAACCCACCCACATCCCTGTAGGAAACAATTTTGCCAACTAGAGTATGGCAGTGAGGTGTGAATTACCTGTTTGCAATTAATTTTTTCAATTTTATCAAAACGATTTGGAATGTATCCAATGAAGGAAGAAGCTTTTGTTGTACTGCATTCACTAAAGTCTGTCCTAAATCTCTAAATTATTATTAAAATTTGCATATGTAGATGCTCATTTTGTGCTGTAAAGTTCTATAAGGTTCTATGGATTTTGACAAATCCATAGGGTCTATGTATCCACCACTATGAGGGCATACAGAGTAGAGTCACAGTTCCTATAGAAGTCCCTTGTGCTTTACCTACTCAGCATGCCTCTGGCAATGACTGCCTTTTTGGCTGGCATTTATAGTTTGCTTTTCTGAAAATGTTATATAATTAAATTATACAGCATAGAGTCCTTTAAGGAGTTCAGTCACTTAGTAATTTGTATATAAGAGTTGGATACGTATTTTTATAGTTGAATACCTTTTTTTTCCTTTCACATCTGAAGTCATTTGGATGATTACATTGTAGTTTCCATAGACTACTAGCCTTAAGAAAATGTTTAATATTGTTTTATATATATTCTATTTCATTTTGAAATTTGAAGATAATCTCCAAATTCTGAAAACTATACTTATAGCTATTTAAGCCTACTTTCAAATACTACTTTTCAGAGAGTGTAAGTATTATGTAAATAGAGTATTCTTAATTATTTCCTCTATTTGTTTGATTTTGATCCCACTCATTTCACATAAGCATAAGCTGGACTCACCCCAAACTTTGTAGGTATTCTTTCTTCACAGAATTATGCTTTAAAATAATGAGAAAACTCTTTCAATTGCTTGTATTCATCATTTCTATACTTTTCTTTATGTCTATCATAGTTTCTGATCTGCAACCTTTTCCAAATTTCTTTTATGTTTGAGAGTATAATATAATTACATCGTGTCCTTCCTTTAGCCTCCCTCCAAACCTTCCCATACATCCCTTCTTGTCCTCTTTCAAATTCATGTCCTGTTTTCTCCATTAATTGTTATTACATGCGCATATGCATGTGCATGTGCATATGTATTCCTAAACATAGACTACTGTTTGAATAATGTCACTTGTATGTATGTAGCCCACTTTTCTCATTCCTATTAATGCATCTACTGATCACACCATTATAACCTATCAATTTCTAGAACCATAAAAACTAACCACTACGGAGGAAGCTTCCAGGTCCAAAACTAGCTTGACTTCATCATGTAATGTGATTAATGTATGTGGTCATCAGAATATGAAAATAGGAATGAGAAAATTAGAAGCAAAATTACTTAGATGAGAGATGAGGGTCCCTTCAGATATCCCCTACCTTTATCCTCCTGTCAATGCCATAGACTATTAGCATGAATTCTTTTCACCTAGTCCACACTACATAGTAGTCAGTCATTCTTCTTTATTGATGTTTGCTGGATGACCATCTCAACTATTTACAGAGCTTTGTTTTTATATGAAGATTCATTCAGGACCAACATCTGAATGTGTGGTATCTAATACACAGGGATCTAGTAAAAGTCCCCCCCTGGAACTTTATACCTCTTCAGAAACAAGGGGGTCTTAACATCACTCTCAATTTATGTATCAATCCATCACCTTGTATGAAGATTAAACTCATTGTAATAGGAGGCAAAAATTTTTCTTTTGTTCTATTCCTGAGGGAGACAGCTAATGCATTTGAAAATCTTTCTGATGTCATGGCCATAAGATTAATGCTGATCTAATCCAATGTGTTATCTGTCTGCTGTGTCTCTAGTAAGTCAATAGAGTCACACTTCGCTAATTGAAATCTGTGTGCTGATGGAGTCTTTCTGTGGAAATGAAAGGTGGCTGCCACAATCTGTTGGGAGTTAAATTAATCCTCCAGGAGTGAGCCTGTCCTAATTACTCCCCTCAGCAACACTGGTCTAGCTTTTGCTGATGTTGAGCTTCCTGGTAGATCTCAACATGCCATTTGGCTAATATTTTCATGAATTACCTTAAATTCACTTACTATGTCATTAATGAGCTTTTTTTTTCTCCCATGTGAAACTGTTATTTCTTATGCTCAATCTTTATTTGAAAGTGTTCATAAATGAAAAGGACAATTGACTAGTCACATATTAAACTATTTCTGCCCAATTATTTGTCACCATTGAATATTACATATAGTTTTGTCCTTGACACTCCAAAGCAATTGTGTTCAGAGACATAACTGAGAGCAACAAAGTGTAAACCTTTTCAGCAACCAATCTGTGTTATCCAGTTGTTGTAGAAACAGTGACTAGACACATAATTTACTGCACCTATCATGACTCAGCTGTGTCTTGGCCACAAAATAAATGTTTCATATTTTATACATGTCACTTGAAGTAGATGTTGTCAGTATTTCCTCTACATGTATTTTAAAAAACAAAAATATAGGGAGTTTAAAAATCTTTCTAGTTCCACACTGCAAATGAATTTCAAAATGATGAAGTAGTCCAGTTCCAGACCAGGCTGCCCCTTGAGATAAAGGCTGGCTAATTAAAATATAGGCAAGCTTAAGATAAACAATTAAAATGTAACTTTAGCATACAAAAGATCTAAACATTGTAAGAGAAATATGAACAATAAGTTAAAATTTTTGATTAGCTGAAATCCAACTTAACTGGGTGTCTTATGAACGTAATTTTATCTTTTTTTTGTTGTTGTTGCTGGTTTGAGAATGCTAACAGCCTTTCTAGAACTTGTGTTGGTTTTTTTTTTTCTCCTCAGAAGTCTATGTAGATTTTGATGATGTTCACATACTCAGGACACCACCACCATGATCACGACGCTAAACATGCAGCCTTTATTTTACTAACATACGTGAACAGATAAGGACCCTGGAGCCCCAGAGGAGAAGCACCATTTAGAGTAATAAATAGTGAGGATGAGTGACAGAGTCATTCCTTTCATTCCATCCTTAAAGAAAGTTAATTATCTGGTTAATTCATATTCAAAGCTAGGAGTCTTCATTGGAGGTGCCTTAAACATATATATATATATATATATATATATATATATATATATATATATATATAATGCAAGGGTTTTATAGTGTTTGCCCAGAAGAGAGTCATTGTTGTGCTTATCCACATTAAATCTTACTGGCTTATATTGGTTGGAATTGGCATTGATATACAGTTGGAACACAGTAAGCATGTCATTAAGGAGGATCATCTGTTAACACACACACACACACACACACACACACACACACACACACACACACAATTTTATAGACCTTTTGAAGTTATGGTATGGAGTTGATTTAGTACATCACCAAAAGGTTGTCTACTTGGCCACCATGGGGAGATACTGAGGTGTTAGAACTTTTAGAAGGGGATACCTAGTGGAACCATTTAGGTCATTATGAGACCTATACACAGAAGGAATTAATGTAGTTCTCCAGGACCACAGTTAGCTTCCACAGGAGTAGCTTGTCATTAAAAGAGTATTTATTCCTAGTCCTCTGAGCATTGATTTTCAGCCTCACCTATTTTCTCTTTGTCTCTGTGTTGTTGCCTTCCATATTCTGGTATTTTGATGTAGACAGGGGTCTTAACCAGAGCCTAGTCGATACTGGAGACATTGTCTTGACTCTTCAGGTCTCATTTCCTTTAAATGTACCTGTGGAACATCAGTATTGGTGCAACAACAGAAAACTGGCTAATATGGAGTTCTTACAAAAGTTGTTAAAATAGTTGAATGCCAAGAAAATCATAGCTAGCATGGAATGTTAGTAAAGATTTTGGTTCTATAGACTTCATCTTATAGAGATTAAGATATCAACTAGACCATTAGGATTTTCAACTCTTTCGGAAAAACTTTATTTATATCTTAATTATATTTTCTATAAAGTATGAAATAATGAAATGGAGGACTTCTCTCCTGATGCTCCATTTTTCTCCATAGGTTATAGTTCCTGGACTGGAGAGGTGCTGTCTGAAATGCTTCATTACTGACTCTTATAATGACTATTATAAGAAGGTAATTCTGGAAGCCATCTTTATTATATTTATGTTACCAATTAAATCTCTTAATTGTATACTCAGATTAACTTGACTACTTACAGAAGACAGTGGGGCCAGTTTTCTTCTTTAGGGAAGTGGGAATAATATCTAAAAATTATGTCATCGTTCTGTGGTATTTAGCATAGAACTGAGTAATAGAGGGGATCCAATGGTTTTCATCAGAGCAAAAGGACTAAGGCTGAGAAACATAGGTATTTCCTTGGAAATCAGGTAATATTGATTTGTGCATTTCATATTTCAACACTTATTGTAGAAGAAGGAGTCATAATCCAAAGAATGCAAGCAATCTCTGGAAAATAAAGAAGTCAAGGAAACAGATTCTTCCTTAAAGTTCCCAGAAAATATGCAGCCCCACAGATAACTTGGCTTTAAATTTCTGGCCTTCAGAACTGTGCAAGAAGAAAGATATATTTTAAGATACACAGTTTATGGCAATTTGTTATAGAAAACACCAGAAGCTAATGTATATCCAGTGAGATCATCTTAAATCATGCTCTGCAGAATCTTTTCATGTCTTGAGGAAGACCCAGAAGCTCATCCCATATGCTCTGCAACATAGAGCTCTCCATAGCCCTACTGGGGCAAGTCCTATGTATGACAAACACTATCATTGTATCTTCAGAATCTTTCTTGTTATCTGGTGCATGAGCATAAATCAGAATTTTTTTCTGACTGACTTTTCAGATAGCTTGGGGAATAGATAATGGTCTAAGAGTGATATAGAGAGTCATTAATAAACTACATCACCAATAACATCTTTGAGGAACACAAGCCTGAGTTCCTAATTGGCCATGTAATATTTGGCAATTTTTCTGATTTTTCTCAACCTTGATTTCTATACCATACTCTGTCAACTACTGTCCGAGATAGTTGTGAAAATTAAAAACATGTGGAAATACTTCAGGGATTTAGAATGGAAACATGATGGTGTCTTGGTGTAATGTGAAATTGAGTAGTTTTACTCATTATTATACCTGTTCATTGTCACAGTAGTGATTTGGTGACAGTCACTTAGGAGGGGCTCAATGAAAGTTGAATATGTATCAGAGAAAGCAGCAGCTACTGCCCTGAGGACACACTGAGTGGCTGGGTATGCCTCTAGTTTTTCTTCATTTCGATATTGTTGAGTGCTGGAGTTACAGCTGAATGTCTGAAGATGAGCAGCCTTCATAAAAAGGACTTGGCACAGACTAAACAGGCAGTGGACTATGTTCCCACCACAAGGGTCAGCCACGACAAGCCAATGGCATTGTTGTAATATGGCCAGGTTGGTTCTTGGATTGCTGCAGTACCAGCTGGTCAAATGGTTCTGGACTCACTGTCCTACCTTCCCTAATATCAAATGTTATGCTGAATATCTTACCATCTCTGAAAATGTGGGCTATGACTCACTGTAAAACATGGGGAGAAAAGAAAAATCAGAAGAAGAGGAAACAAAAATCTTTCCAATACCCTCTAGAGGTAGAAGGTCTCTGTTAGAAAGAGGAGACATGGAAAAGGGAAGACGCAGATGCATGCTAGGGTTCCACCTGTGAAGCTCTTGATGGCGTTTTCCTGGTCTCTTCCTCTTTACTTATGCTTACTTGCTATACCACCACTGTTGTATGCCAAAGTAACTCCTGCTGTTCTTCAATGATCAGCCTTCCCTAGTTGCAAATATTGGGGTTAGGAATTATCAGTCATTTTTCTATGACTGCAATAAAATACCATGACTCATAGAATAAAGGGTTTATTAGGCTTACAGTTCCAGAGGGTTAGAGACCTTGATGGTAGAGTAGAGGCAACAAGTGGCAGGAACTGGATGCTGAGAGCAGAGGTGGAGAACTCACATCTTTGAACCCCAAGCAGGAAGCAGAGGAAGCACACAGGGAATGGCATGAGGCTTTGAAATCACAAAGCCATACTTTTCCTAACAGGGCCACTTTTGCTAACCCTACCAAACAGCATCATCAAAGGGAGACCAAGTATTCAAATGCCCATGGCTATGGGGCAGGGGCATCTCATTCAAACCACCACAGAGTCTCCAAGATCATTTGTGGCTCTGTGCTCTCTGCTCCCGTGTTTAGTATAGTTTGTATGTATGTCTGAATGTATGTCTGACTGGCCTCTTCCAAGGATCTTGAACAGTCTAGAGAAAGACCTTTTCTTTTCTTTCTTTCTTCTTTCTTCTTTCCTCTTTCTTTCTTTCTTTCTTTCTTTCTTTCTTTCTTTCTTTCTTTCTTTCTTTCTTTCTTTCTTTCTTTCTTTCTTTCTTTCTTTCCTTCCTTCCTTCCTTCCTTCCTTCCCTTCCTTCCTTCCTTCCTTCCTTCCTTCCTTCCTTCCTTCCTTCCTTCTTTCTTTTTTTTTTTTTTTTTTTTTGGTTTTTCGAGACAGGGTTTCTCTTTATAGCTTTGGAGCCTGTCCTGGAACTCACTCTGTAGCACAGGCTGGCCTCGAACTCACAGAGATCCACCTGAGTGGATCTGCCTCCTGAGTGCTGGGATTAAAGGTATGCGCCACCACCGCCCGACAAAAGACCTTTTCTTGTCACCTTCACTGTTCAACGGCCAAATTCTCAAATTCAAACATACCTGGTAGAGTGAATCTTTTAGAAATTTCTGCAATAGCAGTGATATAAGCATTCAGAGTTTGGGATTATAATGATATGAATTTGGGCAGTGACTATTAGAGTTACTTTTTCAGGACCTGAATGGAATGAAATATTAGTAGAAGACTATCAACTTATACTTGTTACAAAAGACTGTTATTCATTTGTTCTCAAAATGTAACACGAGTCATATTTAAAGCCACCTAAAATTTGGGGCCTGTTTTGTCCATTCACGAATTCTTTCCTTCATTCAACACATTAGCAACTGCCTACTGGGTGCTAAAATTGCGTCTGTATCGGTAAATTATGCAGTCTCATTTCTTCCATAAGAGGCTTATAGGGTAGGAGGAGTCAATAAATAATACAACTGTGTGTGTACAAATGTAAAATAGTGAATTGAAGTAAGTGTTTATGAGGAAGCAAGAGAAAATATCTAACACTGAACACTACAGAGAAAAGTACTAGCTCAGATTTAGGATGCGTAGGGTTCAAAGTCAAGTTCTGGTTCCTATCAGATGCATCAGCACAGGAAGTCAAACACTCAGAGACTTAATTCAATTTTCTGTGAAATGGAGGAGACATCGCTGCCTGTTTCACAGGGATATTATGTTATTCCACTAAATTACTGGTGTTAGTCACCAAAAGTTGCTGAGATGATCTTGATATTATTATCTATTGAAGTACATTTGCAGATGTTATAGAGACTATAGATCATTTCTGCAGCGAGAAGACAGCTTGTCCTTTTGTACTTAGAAGGAGCACATAAGTGGTTTAAGGAGAAGATATTTGTGGGACAAGGAGTCAAAGAAAACATTGTTGTCAAGCAAATGATGTTTGGTGCAATAACTTCATGCAGTGTTCTTGGTGAGATATGCGTGGGGCAGCTAGCATGGAGGACCTCAGTAAGGTCAGGTTTCAGAATCTATTATATTGTAATATGGCTTAGATATGTGGAGTCTAACATTTAAACATCTACTTTAGGCTTTAGCCTTGATTATTGCTGCCATGATCCTCAACTAAAAGATGCCTTTGCAGGGGAAAAAGTATACCCTCAAGGCTGTTTACTGGTTCAAGACAACCAAGTGGCCTAGCTGGGCTTTAAAGTCCTTGGGTGTGTGTGGCTATGATGCTTGTATTTTAAGTGCTATCTAGGAAGCATTCATGCAGATAACACATGAGACTCAGAAATACAGTTTCCATTAAATATCCTAGTAATACGGATATTATATAAATGTATAGAACATCTCTGTACATTTACCATCTGGCAGAAAATTTCCAAGTATTTTATATAAATTAACTCATTTGGACTCATTTGGTCCTTATCTAACTCTGTGAGCTATGTAGCTGTTACGTGTTAGGAAAGGAAACAAAAGTGAAATACATAGAGTTGCTTATCTATCATGGCAGTAAATAAATAGAGGAGATTCACATATCTTCCATGTGGCCTTGGGGAGCTCCACTGTACCCCTTACATGACTAGTTATAGATGTCAAGACACCAACAAAAATAGCATTTGTGACTTTTATGACCTATACATATATACTAAGTAAAACAGCCTAAAATTTGACCTGTAATTGTTCAGTATAACAGTTCAATTCATTCAGGGGTGAAAAACCAGAACATTTGCATTTTCACAATGGTAGAAAAAATCAGAAATCTATCAACTATAGTTTTGATTTGAACATATATGTTCTATATGTCTTCATTTCCATTGTCTTATTTTGTATTTTTATGAGGAAAAACATAATCACAGTTACTGTTTGCTTGGTTGTGCTTTAGAAAATTCTAAAATACTCCCATAAGCTTCTATGTAATGATGGGCTTGGTCATCAAGCTGTGAGCAAATCATCCTGTTGGTATCCTTCCCTAATTTCACTTGTTTGGACTACACTAAATTTTACAAAACTCATCTTGCTTTATTTTTTCCAGCTTATTCTGTTATTCTTGGTGAAAGGCTGCATTAAATAGAAACAAAAGAATAAACGTCTAAGTTATTGGAGTTGGTGCTAAGTTGGACTGCACAGATTGTGCCCTGTTCAGAGCAGAAAATACCACTCGCATTGTCTATGAAGTGAGTGACATTCCTCTGAGTTGTGCAAGGTATATTGTCCATTTGTGGGTTTGTGTGAATACTGAAGAAAGTGTGGTTGTGGGTGTCATCTGTATGTGGAAATGTCATTGTGAGTAGGAGTTGTATCTAAGCATCCATGATTTGCTTTGTGTGTGTGTGTGTAAATTCAGGATTTGATACTGTGTTTGTGATGTGGAGTAGGGGACACTTGGCAATTATAACTTCCACAAGGTAGATGAGATTAGAGCCAGTGCAGCCACACCTTTCTCTTATCATGTGAGCAATCACCAAGTAGATATGCTATATGACAGATATTATTAGCAAAACGCAACACTAGGATACTTGCTCATTATCCTAAAGACCTCTAATTTTTTTTGAAATAAAGACAGCTTCTTCCAGCTTGAGAAACACAATTTTATTTCCTCTAGTACAGAAGAATATTTAATGGAAGCTTTATTTCTGAGTCTCATGTCTACATTTCAGAAATTCATTTGTAAGTTCTTGCCTGTATAGGAATGGAATCCTACATATACAATTTTTGTACAGTAAGCTTCCTTTAGTTGATATGCAGTCACAGTATATAATACCCTTGTAAACCCTTTTCATTGTTGAATAATAGTCCATTGTACTGTTAAGCCACATGATGTTGCATTTTTTACCAACTGATGAATATTTATACTATTTACAGTTTGGGGCTGATCACCACACACAAGTATTGGTGTAACACAGATTTTTATTCTGTTTGTGTACATAGATACTCAGGGCTAAGTCTCCTGTGTGATATGGTAATTTTATGACAGTTTTATTGAGCTGTGATGCATATATCACAAAATTCACCATTTAAACATTATAAAATGCATTTAAGTTTATATTTCTAAAAAACTTACAAACTCTTTTCCAAAGAGAACATGTCATTTCTAATCTTTACTTATAATATGTAAGAATTTCAAGTTCTTAATTTCATTGCCAAAATTTATTATTGCTGAGCTTTTGATAGCAGTCATTCAGGTGGATATGCAAACACATTTACTTGTGGCTTTGATTTGCATTTATATATTGATTAGTGACCACCAGCATCTTTCTACATACATACTGTCTTTTTGTGAATTATCAAAGTGAAGTATCTTTTTAAGTATTTTGTCTCTTATAAGGCTAATTTTGATCTTCAAGAGTTTTCTATATATTATGCAAACATATGTAGGCATGAAAACTTCGAAATGTCCCTTTGGTGTTATCCAGTAAGTTGAACACACACACACACACACACACACACACACACACACACACACACACACGACCTAGATACTTCTAGTATTATACCCTACTAAGTATATTATTTTATGTACAAAGAAAGAGAAATAAGTTTGTAGTTGAACTACATGTGGTATCCAAGATGGGAATACTATAAACATCCACCCATCAGTAGGGTACATGAATACATTTTGATATATACACAAAACTGAAATTCACCGTCATTGATTCTACCCATCCCACTAGGGATATAATAAGAAAGATTTCACAAAATTGTTCAAGACCAAATCCTAATACATAAAGTTATAAACTGTCTAAATAAATCTATATCAAGCTCAAAATAGTCAAAATTAATATATGGCGTTAGAGTAATTGTGAACTTTGGAGAGAAAGAGGGCAAAGGAATTATGAGTGAGTGAGAAAAAAACTTATGGGATTTTTTTTTCGTATTCTAGTGTTTGATCCAAATGGACGATACATAACTGTGTAAATGTGTGCCTCTGGGGAATTTACTGTGTTTTATGTTTGTAATTTGTGAACTTTAAAAATTCCACTTTTAAGCTTCAATTAAAGGCATTGAAAAAAAACCCAAGGAACTATGGGTTTCACTGCTTTTTATTTTACTTTACAATACAATTCAGTTCTACATATCAGCCACGGATTCCCTTGTTCTCCCCCCTCCCATCCCCTTCCCTCCTCCTCCCAGCCCACCCCCCATTCCTACCTCCTCCAGGGCAAAGCCTCCCCTGAGGACTGAGATCAACCTGGTAGACTCAGTCCAGGAAGGTCCAGTCCCCTCCTCCCAGGCCAGGCCAAGCAACCCTGCATAAGCCCCAGGTTTCAAACATCCAAATCATGCAATGAGCACAGGACCCAGTCCCACTGCCTGGATGCCTCCCAAACAAATCAAGCCAATCAACTGTCTCACCCATTCAGAGGGCCTGATCCAGTTGGAGGCCCCTCAGTCATTGGTTCATAGTTCATGTGTTTCCATTCGTTTGGCTATTTGTCCCTGTGCTTTATCCAACCTTGGTCTCAACAATTCTCGCTCATATAAACTTTCCTCTTTCTCGCTAATTGGACTCCAGGAGCTCCACCCGGGGTATTCTTGAATGCATTGGCATAGGAAATCACTTCCTAAATATAACAGCAGTAGCACAGACACTGAGAGAAACAATTAATCAATGGGATCTCTTGAAACTGAGAAGCTTTTGTAGAGCAAAGGATACGGTCAACAAGGCAAAGCGACAGCCTACAGAATGGGAAAAGTTCTTCACCAACCCCACATCTGACAGAGGACTGATATCCAGAATATATAAAAAACTCAAGAAATTAAACATCAAATGCCCAACAGTCCAATTAAGAAATGGGTTATAGAACTAAACAGAGAATTCTCAACAGAGGAAACTCTAATGGCTGAAAGACATTTAAGGAATTGCTCAACATCCCTAATTATCAGGGAAATGCAAATCAAAACAACTCTGAGGTTTCATTGCTTTTACCTGAGCATATATCCTGGCTCTGTTGCTTCTTAGGAATTGGACAGGGACTATATTGATGGTCAGTTCATTTTAATGATAGTTTCTATTTCCCAAGTTGCTGCAAGTATTTGACTACTCAAGAAATGCATTAAGAAGAGTCTTTATATCTATATGTACTCAAGGAATATTGACTAGTATAATGCAAGGAAGATAAGATTTTTTTGTTTTTATAGAATGCATAAATGTTGTCAAATTTGTAAGTATTGAGTTGTTCCCTAGACATGGTAGGCACGAGAAATATTTACTTTGATCAATTTTACTATTATGCTATTCATCTGGAGTCATATGAAGTAAATGATATTTAGGTTTGAAATGTATGCTTTTGCTTTGTTTTTCTACTAATAGGACATTGTGATCCTCACACTCCACTGAGCTATAACACTACAAATTGCTACTTACAAATCAAACACTCAATTTCATCATATATGTTATCTCACATTGATGCATCTAGAACAAATCTTGTCTTGTTCCAGCTTCAGACCATCTGATTCCTCTCTCTTTTCTCTTGGATTATGTCCAAGTGTCTGAAAGTGAAATGGCATTTCATTGAAATTGATTAAATCATCTTTCCTGAAGAGGAGGTACCATATTTCCTTGATTCAGGGGTTTGAACCACATAACTTCATTAGTTGTCTTTTACACTTGGGAGTCTTGGCATAGAGAAGCCTTTTCTTCCTCTGCATGGGAGGTCAGGGAAAGGGCAGCACAGCATTTTCCACTAATGAAATAACAGTGGGAGAGTGAGTCTATCCAGGAGCTCAACTCTTATTTTTAGCTCAGCTCAAAAAGCTTAGCTTATTTTAGCTAGCCTTGGGACTTCCCACAGCAGTCAGAGAGATGAATGTCTTAGTTGCAAATATGCTCAGGTTTCCCAAATAAATTCAGTCATGATTTTTGGAGAGATGACACTCATCACTAGACCAATGGTGGAACATATGACAAAACATGATTTATATTGACTTGGTGCTTTGACCACAACAAATTGTATATTGCTATAATAAAGTTTGTATTTGGTGGTAAGAAATAATGGGCTTGAATTTACCTCTAAAACTGATAAGCTATCTAACACTGGATAGAATAATTATTCTTTCTGGCCAGCAGTTTCTTATCTGTGAACTAAGAATAATATTCCTATCACAAATGTACCATATCCCTATCACAAAACAGGTGCTCCAAACATATGAGGTGTTCATCCCTATCATCAGTGGCTTCTGGCAGGGCTTCATGGATATGGGTGTATTGTCACAACATTACATTGGGCTCACTGGATAACAAGAGGAATACAAAATCAAAGCTCATCTGTTCTCTACACAACAGAAATTTTAAATGCCTTAGGCGAGCAGCTTGATCCATGAGGCTTTTCTTCTGGATTCTATTTCTGCTCTCATTAAGCTTTTATGACTTGTTCTATCCCTTGTAAATGGAGGCTGGTCCACATCTGGTCCTATTGTTCATTTGAAAGGCCAGGGGCAGTGTATTAGGAAGAGCAGTATTTAAATGGCTTCAGATACAGAATTTTGACGACTCAGATTCTGCTCATCATTAAATCCAAATGAACACTTTGAGGCAGATTCTTTGCTTCTGGTCTTCATTTGGGGGTAAATTTTGCTTAGTGATTCAAATTTGTTTACTTTTTTCCACTCAATAAATCCGTTGGTCTGTAGCTATCAACATCTTTAGTATTTTTCACGTATTTATTACTTTAAAATTATAACATTGTTTCCTATTTGTTTACATAGGTGAGTCTCTGATAGAAGATAAGTAAGTCAAATAAGATATGGTGAATTCAATGTTCCATTCTCTTTCCAGTACTAACTGGTACATGGTAGATGCCTGTATTACAAAACCAATTAGTAAAATGGTGCCAATCTCATATTGGTGCTACATTAACCACCTTTATGGTACAAACCAGAGTAGGGTCTATTTCAGAAAGATAAATGGCAGGAGTAACAAAGAGAACAAATATTTATGGTCTCATTGCAGGGGTTGCAAGAGCCTTCTATAACAACCCTAAGAGGTTTATGTAGTTATCATTGCTTAAAATGAGGATAGTGAGGGCCAGTGATATTAAACCACTTACCAGATGTCACAGAGTGAGGAAGAAAGAAACTGGTGTAAATGATAGCTGAACTTGTTAAGTCCACAATCCCTTCACTGGAGAAACCACAGCTTTATATTCAGCATTGGACTATTCTTGAAGCCTTGCATTTTTCAAGGTTTATAGTACTAATAATGTCTTAAGAGAAAAAAAGTTAATTGTGTTTGAATATGTACATCTTAAATGTATCTTTTATTTTAAAATTTTATGTGGAAAAAATTCACCAGCTTTGGGCATCAGAATCAATCATCTGCCGTGTTCAGCAATATTTCTATAAGCAGAGGAAGTTTGCTGAGCAAAATGTGTTCTGACCTGAAGCCATAATCTTCAGAGTAATTTTCTTTCTCAAAGTGACAAAGATTCCATGTGATAAGTTAATGTACATTTGAAAACCTATTAAAATTTAAGATGGAGAGCATTTTAAATGGTTTCATCCTGACATCACAATAACACAGCTCTCAGTTCTGTGAATGTTCTCCATCTGCACAATGTACATTGGGTTACCCTGCCCTTATTCAGCTCTGATCATGCTGTGCTGTACTTGGACAGATATTTTTATGTTGGAGAAGATTCTTCATTACTGAGATAAAAAGCTATTTGCAAGAATTCCAGGGGACAATATGGACTTTGGGAACTTACAGGCAAAAAGAAGGAAGGCATTGAAGGGTGGCAAAGTCAGGAATGCTAGATTTTGGTCAGGTTGACCCTTACATCTGGAACTGTTTCCTGGGGTCTATTCCATATTCTGATCAATGCCACCTTACTGAAGGTATGGGTGCTGGCAGTTATAATTTACTATGTGGTTCCATTACCTCAGCGCTCCCTCCCCATGTAGCTTATAGAACCTAGATTCTCCTGCATGATCCCCCAAACAGTCAGCCATATTTTATATATCCAGACTTCAGAATCAAGATTGAAAGATAGTATGCTTTTGTTGGTTACAGATAAGCATTTGACAACTTTCTATGAACAGAATAGATGGGATGAACCATCTGTTACATAAAAGAAAAGAAGAGCAAACTAATTTGTATATTAAAAAAGAGTAAGCAGGGACTTAAACAAACTCACCTATAGGGTAGAGCATGATGAGATAGACTGAAAAGTAATGGCGTTCAAAGGGATTTTATTTTATTATTTACTTTTTTTTGTTTACACGTTTGAATCTCGTCTACCTGTATTTATTTTGCATGCCAGGGAATTTCATTGTATTCTTTGATGTATGCCCACTTTCCTTTTCTGCCTAAGAAATTATTCAAACTTTATTATCCTTGCAGCCAGAGGAACCTCGATTAAAAGCCCAGGTTGTCATGCCGGCAGGCACTACTGGTTCTGGGATGGCCTTGAATTACTCAGTTCCTGAGAGTGAATTAGCCAGAAAGTTTAGTCTGCAGCTTCAAGGCAGAAATTTTAAATGCCGTGAGCCAGAGGCATGGCTGAGGCTGGGGCTCAGGAAAATCCAAACAAACTGGAGTCCCAAGAGAGACTGGCACAGCACTGTTGTAGTGATGTGTTTGTCAAGGTTGCTATGACACCAGGGAGACAATACACATAAGTGGTCTTTTCAATGTATGGGGCGACATATTTCAGTGGTTTAGGGAACAGACTCTTCGGTTGGTCTCCTTACTTCCCTGGTTTAAATCTCATCTCTGCCCATACTGAATGGGTAAACTTAGGTAGGTTAAACTTTGACCCAGGTACTTTTAAAAATGCTTTTTATTTTTGCCAGTTTCATACAGGCAGAAATGCATGGTGATCATATTTGCTCCCCATTGCTCTCTCTCTCATCCCCCTCCCACTAAGCTTATTTCCTCCCAAAAAACATTTCTTCAAGTCTTAAACCAATAAGATAATTTCAATTTTAGTTCAGTGGCTATTTTATTTATACTACCTTCTTAAACATTTCTTTTCTGATTTTTAATTAAGATATTATGTAATTTCCCCCTCCCTCTCCTTCTTTCTATTCCCCCCATGTCTGCTCCTACTTTCTTCCAAGTTCATGGCCACCTCTTAACTATTATTATTACACACACATATAAATGAGTAAACATAAATACACCCCATTGAATCCTGGAATTTTCTGCCTGTGTGTGTTTCTTGGGGTGACCACTTGGTGTTGCGTAACCAATCTGGGGATCATCAGTGGGGGTAATAATTCTCTTTCTTCCAGAACTTGTTAATTGCTTGTGGCACTTCATCAAGGGATGGATCCCTGTGAGATTTCATCAAAATTCAGATTTTATGCAGATAGTCACCACTGCTGTGTTCATGACTGCAATGACCATGTGAAGACATAGAAGACAGCATTCTGTGGCCTTGTTCCTATTCTCTGGCTTTTACACTCTTTCCTGAAACAATGATATGGTCGCTACCTCACAGGATAATTTATGCATTGAATGAGTTAGTATAGGCCGGACTTCATTACAGCTCCTAGAGCTTGGCAGGCAATGTTAACCTAATGGAATATTTGTTTTTATTAGTGTTTATATAAAGATATCATTGGTCTTCCTTGTCACATAGACAATGTGGTAACTACTTTATAAATGATTAAGATGGGTTAGAGAGATGGCTCAGTCAGTAAAGAATTTACGTTGCATGTATGAAGACATAAGTTTGATCCTCAGGACCCACGTCAAAAAAGCCAGATGTTATCTCCTTAATTAGGAATCCAAGTGTGGGAAGGAAGAGATAGATGCATCCTTGAGGCTCACTGGCCAGTCATCTAGCCTACTTGGTAAGTTCCAGGTTAGAGAGAGAGAGAGACTATGCTTAAAAAAAAGTGACTGGCACTTGAGGAATGACATTCTAGGTGGAGCTCTAGCTTCCACACAAATATGTGCACATGTAAATACACACACACAAATGATTATGATATTGTATTTCATAATAACAGAGCATACCATATGTTATACATATTTGTCTAAAGATAGTTTGATGGCATAAAAAACAATAAAGAATATTTAAAAGCAGTATTTAAGTTCCTGTCTTATGTAGACGAATGTTTCTTGGGTCCCGCCAAGCCCCCACAGCCCTGTGACCTTCTTAGAAAATAATCACCCAGAAGCTTATATTAATTATAACTGCTTGGCCATTTAAAGATAACTTTAAAATATACACATTGGTTTAACTGAACAGACTTTATAAATGTCTTTCTGCAGTTAAAAATTCCAACGACAATATAATCAAGACTCTCTTTATGATTTCCATCTTTACAAGGCTTATTTTTTTATATTACTTTTACTTTCTCTTTAAAGACTTTATTTTTAAAACTATTTCTTTATATAACTGTCTGTATTCTTTTTTTCTCTCTTCCAAACCTATGTACATTTTTATACACACTGTAAACTGTTTAGGGTTTATCCCATCTGAATCTGTCTTATTGTGAATCCATTGCTTTAAACTGCAGCATTACTAGGATTGAAATGGCAGCTTTGGCTGCTGGCTCCACCCACCTCAGCTTTCCATGGCAGAACTATGTTTACCATCAGCTCTAGGGGAGCCATGCTCATCTCTGACTCTGGGAAGCAGTGGGTCTATTTTCTTGTTTTTAAAAAAAAGAAATAAAAATAAAAAAGAGGATATAGAAGAGTGAATTATTGAATCTACTCTAAAAAGAAAAAAAGGGAAGATATAGAAATGATAAGATAAAAAGAAGATTTTTGATTCTACTCAGAACAGAAAAAAAAGAGGTAATATGGATATGATAAGATAAAAAGGTAGATTATTGAATCTACTTTTAAAAAGGAACTACTTGTTTTAAATATGATAAGTAATGAAATTTGTTGTCTGAATTTGTCAAATGTTAATGGACTGGACATTGTTAGTATATATAAAGGAGTTTTTTTTTTTTGGTCTGAATCTGTCAAATGTTCATAGACTAGAAATTGTTAATATAATTAACTGTATATATTGTATATACTTTTTCTTCTATTAGTTATATTTTTTAAACCAAAAAAGGGAAAATGTGGTTGATATATTGTGCACCCCAATAAACTTATCTGGGGGTCAGAGAACAGAACAGCCACTATATTAGACATATAGGTTAGGCAGTGGTAGCACAAGCCTTTAATCCTAGTATTCCAGAGGCAGAGATCAATTCGGATCTCTGTGAGTTCAAGGCCACACTGGAAACAGCCAGGCATGGTGACACATGCCTTTAATCCCAGCACTTTAGATCTCATGTCTGGCTTGGGAAAGACACATGCCTTTAATCCCAGGAAGTGATGGCAGGAAGCAGAAAAGTATATAAGGCATGAGGACCAGGAACTAGAGGCTTTTGAACTTTTAGGCTTTTAGCAGCAGTTCAGCTGAGATCCATTCAGGTGAGGACATAGAGGTTTCCAGTTTGAGGAAACATCAGCAGAGGAATTGATGAGGTCAGATTAGCTGTGGCTTGTTCTGCTTCTCTGAACTTTCAGAATTTACCCAATAGCTGGCACTAGGGTTTTTTTTAAATTAATAAGACCCTTTAAGATTCATGTTACAGGTCTTATGCCAGGCACTGGCATATAACACTTTCTTTAGGAGGTACTAGAAAACTTAAATTGATGTTCACTACTCCATTTTCTAGAAAAGGACACTAAGAATGGGAAGAATGGGGAAGCCTGGTTTTCTTGTTCAAGACCTCACAGGTTACTTGTGGTAGATTCTAATTATGTCTAAACCAAATCTAAGACTGATTGGCTTCATATTGGAAAATCTATGGCTGTAACCACAATGCACAGCCAAATATAAGGGCATGTGATAAATCTGTCTATGGCTTGTTTATTTTCTTAGAGAAAGCCATACTTGGTAGATAGCTGCCCTTTTCTCTCTTTATTTGGAGATGAATTTAAGACTACAGGGTGAGATAGCTCTGACAGTCTGAGGACCTGTGGGTGAACATGAACAAGGGGTAGCGGGTGTAAGATCCAGAAGGGTTAGTTGCTGCTCAAGATAGAAGACAGACATGGGAACATTCATGCATTTCAGAAACTCTTCCTTCAGGAAATCAGCTTCTTATAATTGCTAAAACAAAAAGTCAACTTATACAAATCGGTGTTCTGAATACTAGAAGATATATACACAAGTAGCTTCAGGAGCCTCCAGAGCCGAACATTGTGCAGGGTTACAATGCATCATGGAAATGCTGCCCATTCAAAAAGAAAAAAAAATTCTGGTTGGCATAGCAACATTTTTTGTAATGTTTATAGGCATGGGTCAATTGATTCTAGAAAACCTCCTTCTCAGTAACATCACTCTCTATGTGTTAAAATGTAATCATGCAAACTTGAGGAACCTATCACAACCCCTGGGGGATTTGAGAAGAACAGTCTTTCCCATTTGTTGTTTGGTGGTTCAACTTGTCAGTAGAGGGAAGAAATAAAATGCACGGATCATTCCTATATATGTTTGCGATCACTTCGCTGCACACATTTCCAAGGATACTCAATGGAAAAATGGGGTATGTCTTCAAAATGCAACTGCCAGTCAATTTGCATTCACTGACAGAATGTAAGCTACCAAGAAATCTAAATATAAAACAAAAGCCATCCTGCTTTATTTAATTTATTGATGATATGTTGGCCTTGAAGTCACAATCCTTCTGCCTTGTCCTCATGAGCTTTGGGATTGCAGCCAAGCATTGCCACATTCTCTCTCTCTCTCTCTCTCTCTCTCTCTCTCTCTCTCTCTCTCTCTCTCTCTCTCTCTCTCTCAATGTAATGGTGATAATTAAATCCAGGTGCTCAGGAGTTCTAGGCAAGTACTCTGCCACTGTATGCTGTCATATGGTTGACTTCAAGGATGGCTAGATTTAATAACTTGTTAGTATAGTTCTGGCTAACAGACCCACAGGTCCTTCTAGTGTTTAGATATGTATCCTGGAGAGAGTGTTGCCAAGGCTACACACATACACTCTCTCTTCTCGAATACAGGTTTCTTTGTTCTACCTTTGTCCTTCCCCTCAGACTGAGTTGAGCTGAAATGCCCATCACATTGGGGGAGGAAACCTTCTAGTTTTGCATTCATCAAATTATTAACGATTTCTTAGCACATGTAAGGCATTAGACTAGGCACTAGATTTGAAGCTGTGTGCAATGGATGTATCCCAAATCTTCCTGAACCCTGATGTCAAGTCCTGGTGACCCCTGACACGAATCTTTCTTAAAAACTCTTCCCCTCTAGTATCCAGGGCCATTCATTTGTTGTCATTGTCTGCCTGCTTCTTGTCAATACCTCTTGCTCTCATTGAACACTTACTTTTGATCAAGTATCTTTGAAATTTATCAGCAGAAAAATATTCTTAGATTCTACCAGCACATTCCATCATCATTGAATACTGTTGTGTCCTTAAAATATTGTACTATTTTACGTCTTTGATTTTTCCTGTAAACACTTTATTTCCTTGTATCTGGTAAACATTTCATAGCCTCTAAGACTCCTTTAAGTGTTTTTTTGCCCTCAAGAAGTTACCCCTTCCTCCTTCCTCCAAATGAACTGAATGCCTCCATTTTTTTGAGTGTGTTTTCATCATATCCTTGATATTTCCCACTTTAGTGTATGAGGTACCCATGGAACAAGACTGCAGTTTTACAGTGTACTGTGGTGGTGGTTGTTATACACACCATATATAATTACTTAGCTGTAACAAAAAGACAGGGAGAATGTATAATATTCTGAGTTTCTGGCTAAAGCACTTGTAGTATAAAAGATTGAAATGCTTTAAAGCATGCTCAGTTATGTCACCTTGATTTTAGGGCTGCTTCTGAAGAGTGTGTCTCACTCTGGATTCAGATAGCATCTGAGAATTGTGGAGATTTGGGCAAAATTCATGAACTTTCATTACAACTCTGCATGAAATCCTCAGAGATTTGCATTTGTTGACCTTGAAATAAAAGAATAAGCATCTAGTGATACAGAGGTAAGAGGAAAACTTCACAACTCTGTGGGATGCAGTCTTTAGCAATAATTTATCCCTTTCTGTTCTGGAGCAGATTCCACAGTGTGCTGTACTTACTCAGAATGTACAGGACAGAGTGTGATTCATCTCTGCAGTCTTGATACCTACTGTTGTGGGTGCTTTGTAGTTGTCTAATGAATAAGTGGAACATTAGTAAATCAAAAGACTTAATAGTTATTTATTAAAATGACCAGCTCATAAGCACCATGCCTGAATTGCCACAATGCTTTATGATCTATGTACCACCAAAGGCATTGAAATGACTGTTAGAAACTATAATCAATTATTTAAGGAAATTTCAGATGCCAAAGAAAGTGAGCTGCTAAGGAAAAATATGCTTATTGTATGAAATATGAAATGAAAAGGTTGTATTAAAAAAAAAAAAAAAAAACCTCTGACCAAGTTGAAGAGACATAATTTTCTTGGACTAAATCTTTTACTATAAAACAAAAAGTTTATTGTCTAATCAAATGCTTTTTTTAATAGCTTGGTTTTGTGTCAAATGGAAAGTATACCATACAAAATGCAGTTTTCACTAACTAAATCATATATGCCAGAAAGATTTACTGAGCCTCCATGAATTAGCTACTTTATGTTGTACAGACATTTATGAAACATGGGCTGGGGACAGAGACCAGTGGGTAAGTTTGCTGCACAGGCATGGAGATCTAAGTTTATATCCACAATAAAGACATAGAAAAGATGGGCATGGCCACCACATGTACCTATAACTCCATTGCTGTGTGGGGTAGAGGCTAGAAGGATTCTGGAGCTTGCCGGACACTAGTCTAGCTTCAGGTTCAGTGAGAGGCCCTGTTTTAATGGAAAAATGTGGAAAGTGATAAGACCCCTGACATCTTCCTCTGGTTACCATGTGTACCCACATATATTTCCATATACTCATATAGAACACACACAACTACACTGACACACACACACACACCAACACAGACACAGACACATACACACAAACAGAGAGAGAGAGAGAGAGAGAGAGAGAGAGAGAGAGAGAGAGAGAGAGAGAGAGAGAGAGAGAGTGAGAGAGAGAGAGAAGCAATCCGTTTTCTCTAAGGAGAGTTTTGAAATAATGTAGTTGCCCGTACAACTGATTAGACAAAGATTTTGATTAATTAAGAGATAGCTTAGGAAGTGACTGATGGAAACAAGTTTTATTTCAAAATATAAGCAATTCTCTCATTGTCCTTTAGGATTTGCATAGTCTGATTGATTATCTTGTGACAGATATTGGGATAGGTTTCATCCTCAGAAAGTGGATAATTCCTGAA